>NC_051154.1:201631627-201810532 GCF_013339745.2 Dermacentor silvarum | reverse complement strand
TAAGCGCGAACAACAAAAAAAAAAGTCATGATTTAGTGACTGATGGTGACGGAATATTATTGAGGGTAGTGAACTTAGAAAACATTTAGCAGTGACGTCTACCTAATGAGACGCATATACAGATATTTCACTGCGTATAATTCTGCTTCCGAGTGTCATCAATCGAAGCGCGCATTCAGTTGAAGTGACTGCAGTACGCCATCAAGTCAGTATAAAATATAGTATAGTATAGTAAGTATAGTGACTAGATAGTATAGTGTAGTATAGTATAGTGTAGTAATATAGTATGGAGGTAGGTTCGCACGCCTGTCCTCGAGCGGATTAATTGTCGGATGGGCGTAATGCTCAATTATAGCATCACTCTTATATCAATGTTATAGCACTGTTAAATGAGTGAGCAAGAGCGACAAAAGCTGCTAGAGAAGGAACTTGCTACCTGGAATAACAAACTAGAACGTGCGAGCAAGGAAACAGTGCCGTGTCCTACTTGGACTAAATGCACGGTTTGCCTGTGTGAGTAATGACTCTGCCTTTGATGAAAAGAAAGATTATCGTGCCGGCTCATTCATGGGTCCGCCAAGAACTGACGTCTATGACCAGAGCCGGCACCTCGCACTCGTTCAAACACTCTGACAGGTAGCGAGAGGGGATAGGTTCAAGCCATCCGCTCAGTCGATATGCTCACGAAGGCGTGGCTTAACTGTGAATATAGAAATTCGGCGTCACCATGGTAAGCGTTGCTAGGAGACAACAAAACAAAACAGAAAAAGAATGGATGCAAGTAGGAACCGAATAATCGTAGAAAGCTACTTATTATTAATGAATTAATACATAAATTTATTTATTTATTGCAGCGATAACTATACGTTCAATGGCAAATTATTGTATAATCATATTACTGAAACACAGTCGCATATGATATGTGGTGCATATTTTCAATTGGCTTAGTAGCTGGATGAAGGTCCCAACGGGCTTTTGCAAAGGCAGTAAAAAAAATAAAAGAATTTGTTTCATGCCAGGATAGATTTGTTGTTGCAGTTTCGACGACGCGCACGCGATCACTTCCTTATCGAGCACGACCGTCCTTTCACAATGCCTTTTATAAGGGATACACGCCTGCCAAAATTCCAGTTATGCGTATGTCGTCGCTCAATGTAAAACAACGGGTATTATTTCGGCGAAGTATGTCGGCAGTTAAAAACATTAAAATAAGTTCTGTAGGTCCCACGCACAAGTTGGAGTACATGATAAGCGAAGCTTTGCAGAATCGACTAACTAAAGGCATAAAAAGGTAAAAAAAAATAATTGCTTCAAAAATTGCCATAGAAGGACGGCACTTCTTGCAGACACACCGACATAAAGCTTTTACTTATCGGCCCATTACTCATAGATGCAATTTGAGCTTTGTCGGCTGTAAATGAACTGACATCGCATCAAAAAAAAAAAAAAAATTAAGCACCCTTTCAGATTTAACATGGACGCCAGTAGCGATTCTGATGTATAACTGTATAACCACCGTGGTCACCCAATTACCGACTGGTCGACCACGCAGGCCAATCGCAATCAAAGAAACAACGCAGAACGCCGGCCGCGGTAAAGGAGCCGAAGGGGGTGACGGCCCAGAGCCGAGTGAATAAGCCAAAGGTAATTAGCTGCAGCGAGTGAAATCGACATTGTTCAGCGCCGGTCGGCGTCTTCCGGGCTGCCGCCGCCGGCTTTCAATTTTAACACAGTCTGAGCAATAACGGTGGATATTGCCAAGGCGCCCCACGCCGCTCGCTGACTCTGCAACTGCCGGGACACTACTATAGGCAGTGCCGAGTATACGCGCAAGCTGGCCCGGCAGCGAGAATGAAGCCGCGCCGCTAGCTACGTACTCCCGTCTAATGAGACACACAGTGGAAACGGGAAAAACGGAGAGGGCGACGACGCTTCTGCTGCTCAGCTGGGAGAGAATGAATCCAATAAGGCGCGGGCCTCCAGCAGGACTGCCCGCGACGTGGAGAGACTGCGCGACGGATGCGATACGCAGAGCACGGCGTCAGCACAATGCACAGCAGCCGCTGCGGTTCTGGCAGGAGAGACGCGAATATATATATACAATATATATTATATAGGTGCGCGGGAGTATTGGAGGACGTACAACGGGTGTGTACGCAATACCGCTGCCTTATGAACTTCTATGACTGGACTTGTACTACGAGAGTATGAGTCGGTCGGTCTGGAAACGCGGAGTTATTCGCAAAGTGTTACGAGGCTTCAACTGACGCAACTGTTCCGAAGCCCGAAAAGGTAGTGCACGCAAGCAGCGCCGTTCCGTCAGAAGGTCTAAGGCGATGTTCGATGTTTGCCGAAGAGGAAATGGTGAGGCGAAGTACAGCAAAGTGCGACCCACGCGTAAATACATATTATAGTTTCTATACGAACACGAATTGTGCGACCGTGGCGCATACCAGGGATTGACCACCCACCCGCCGTTGTGGTGCAGTGGCTTCGATGTGGCGCTGCTAACCCCGTGGTTGCGGGATCGAAACCCGGGCGCTACGGACGCGCTTCGATGGGGGCGAAATGCAAAAGCACCCGTTAACCGTGCATTGGGGTGCACGTTAAAGAACACCAGGGGTCAAAATTAACCCGGAGTTCCGCACTACGGCGTGCCTCATAATTCTATCGTGCTTTTGGCACGTAAACCCATAGAATTTAATTTTAGGGATTGGTTGGCCATTGGTCAAGAAGTGCCCACACCCCAGTGACGCATGCCGCTTGGCTGCAATGGCGGATACTATCACAGCAAAAGCCTCCGGCGTCAGCAGACAGCCAATGTGAAACCAGCCCGGCTAATTAAGAGTTGCGCGGTAAAAACCTGAACGTAGGAAAGCTCAAACAGGTCGACGACGAGGGGCAAGCGACGTTTATTGATGGGAAAGGAAACATGGCAAGAAGTAAACACAGCGCACTTCAAAAGAATCTCGCGATACTCTTTGTACAGTGAGCGAGTGCACCTTTTTCTCGCGATGATGCGGCATTCGTCACAACAGCCACGGAAAAAAAAAAGAAATAAGAAGATAGATAGAGATAATTTATTTGAAGGAAGGCAGAGAGGTCGGCCTGAGCTAGCATGCTCTAGCCTGCTACTCTGCACAGGGGGAGAAATTATTGCAGAAACCATCGACGATTAATGTCAAACTGAGCGATAGCTTTCTTGTATGACCTACGCATATTCCCGTTTCATCCGTAATCGCGAAACTTTATGGGCAAATCAGCAGACCCGCGAAGTAGCAACCTCACTGCCAACCACAATGCCGAATGTCACCACAGCGCAGTTTTATCTTCTTGTAATAATGCGCTCCGGCCGAAGCTCCGTAGCAACCCCTAATATTCCTAGTATCCTTATTGCTATTTCGCTGCACTGGGCTATCCATGAAGCGGATGCCGTGGACGAGGGGGCGTCTTGCAGACGGGGCGCCATCGCTTTTATAGATTTAGGGTTCATACATAACATCTGACTCAAAATTCGAGGACTATTAAAGGACTTCAAGGGTGCCAAATGTCAGACTTCAAGGAAGGGGAACAAAAACTTGTTTGTGCACATACACGAAGGAAAGTAGTGAAATATCCTTAGCTGTAATTTCTTGCAGCTAAGCAGCTGCTAATTTGGCCACACGCTCCAGCTCTTTAGGTAACTATGCTAAGTTGAATTTCCCATTGCAATGATGACAATCGCCTTTCGGCGAGATTGTTAGTAGTGTCCGATTCCATACAAAGATACTGGTCGTGTTAAAGCCAAATTGCTGAAACCTTACGCCAGGCATTTTTAGAGCCTACGGCGCTAAGATGGAGCCACATGATGACGTCGGTGTGAACCAATTAGCAAAACAACAAAATGGTGGCACGGCTTGGTCGCTTTTAATCTGGCTTTGTTTAGCCCCACGATGGCAGCGGTGATTTAAATAAACCAGTCGTTAATGTCTCTCAACCCATCACACCGCAATTGTTTAGCCACACTCTCAAAAGAAAAAGTGTGGCAGCATGTTACACTCCTGTAACACGTGAAGGCGAAAGCCTGCTGCACACTTGGTAATGCATTAAGATATACCATCGGAGGGGTCAGACTTCTTGCAAGACACAATGAGCCGCAGTGTGAAGTACACGTGTGGCGCTTTAGGTCGACCTCCTCAACGACACATGCGAGCACTTAATGCACTACCTAAAGGTGCAGCATGCTCGTCGCCAGTAAGTGTCACACATGTGTAGCACATGCCGAACGCAAAGATAGATTGTTGTACGTCTGGACTCTTTATTAGTCAAAGTTCATTGTCAGCGTCGTCCGGTGGAAGACATCCTCCGACCACACACACCATCATTGGGGGTCCGCGGTGGCTTCTCGACGTTCACAATCCACTAGGCCCTGCGCGAGCGCTCTCCATCGCCATCATCCTCGCTTCGCAGTCGTCTGTCGCCACAACAAAAGCCGCCGCGGCGTGACGTCAGCGTCGTAACACCTGTTTTTGTCCGTGCGCGCGCTGCTCGTTCCCCTCTACACCAGCCGCTCGCTCGGAGAAGGTCAATTATTTTTGTTAAACAGCGAACCTGTTTAAGCCAGCCGTAATTTGTGGTTCGTATTAAGAAACTGCCGCGCCGTAGCCATGGCAACCATGTTGTCTCCTCCTCGCCTGTTCTCTGCCTTCCCAACCCCCGCCTCTCTTCTAAACGCGGCGCGTTGAGCCCGGAGAAAAAGAAAGGGGGAAAAGCTTGTACGAGGCCGCGCAAAGCTCAACACACAGGGAAGCTGGCCGATTGATATCGAGTGGCTGGCCTCCAACGTGTTCTGCGTCGGCAAGCAACAGCATTCTTGACACTGTGCCAACCTTGCTTAGCCTGCCTGCGTTTGTGGCATGCCAGGAAGACTGTCGCTCGTAGGCGCCGACGCGTCAAGCGCTAATCACGCGAAATCTCGCGAAAGGGAAGGTACCTCCGAAAATGATCGCTCGAGAATACCTTCCTACATGCGTAGTTAAGTTAAACCAAGTTAAGACCTAACAACAACCAAGTTAATACCAAGCAGTAATACCTCGCCAGTAAGCTTCGCTGTGCCTAAGCTTTGCGCGACCGAGAGCACACTTAACTGACCTTTTTTTTTATGGAACAACGCGACGTTCAATGGGGCGTGCGGCGCGTCAGAAAGATGGTTGTTCCGTCTGCTTTAATCTACTAGCAGCAACCAAGTTAATATCTAGCAGTAGCAGCCAGTAAGACTTGAGAATGGACAGTTTCGCTGTGCCTAAGCTTTGCACGACTGAGAGCAAACTTTCTTGTACCACTCGACTAGACACCACGTTTCTTTCAAGGCCATCGCGTAACGAGCCACTTAAGGCTGTCGCCTTAAAAATACCTACGATTTTTTCCCGACGACGGGGTCCACTGCATAGCCCCTATGCGGAGTTTGCTACTCTGAATGTCCAAAAGTAACCCTCAACTCCCGTTTGCAAGAAATTCAAGCAGTGCATTCATTTTCAAGAATTATTGATGGTCCATGAATCATTCTTGTTTTCCAAGTTCAAGGGTTTTCAATTATTTTAAAAATATGTACGAACCATGGTCCCATTTGCCCATCTATTCTGGTGGATTAGATGGCCCACAAGGGGCACATAACAATATTACATACGCAGTACCGATGTTGTCTTTTCGAGCACGTAGTTGTGTCTAGGAACACTAGTCTAGGAACACTAGAGGAGAGATGTTGGTAGAATTCGCGGAAAGGAATAAGCTCCGAATAATGAATACCTTCTTCTGGAAGCGCAACAACAGGAAGTGGACCTGGAAAAGCCCTAATGGAGAAACAAGGAATGAAATAGATTTCATACTCTCTGCCGATCCCAGCACAGTTCAGAATGTAGAAGTGTTAGGGAGGGTAAAGTGCAGTGACCATAGGTTAGTAAGGTCTAGGATTTCCCTCCATTTGAAGAAAGAGAGAATAAAATTAGTCAAGAAGAAGCAGGCCAACCTAGACGCAGTAAAGGTAAAAGCAGACCAATTCAGGCTGGTTCTCGCAAACAAATATGCAGCTTTAGAACAGGAAGATGAAGACAACATAGAGGTAATGAATGAAATCGCAACTATAGGCTGATATCAGAAGCAGCAATTGAAGTGGGAGGTAAGACACCAAGGCAACCAGTAGGTAAGCTCTCCCAAGTGACAAAGGACCTAATAAAGAAAGGACAAAACATGAAAGTGTCAAACTCGAAAGATCAGATAGAATTCGCTGAACTGTCGAAACTGATCAATAAAAAGAAAGTAAGGGATATCCGAAATTATAACGTGGAAAAGATTGAGGAAGCAGTAAAATATGGACGCAGCATGAAATCAGTGAAAAGAAAAATTGGCATAGGACAAGGCAAAATGTATGCTCTGAAATATAAGCAGGGTAATATCATCAGCAATTTCGATGACATAGTAAAAACAGCGGAACAATTCAATACTGACCTATACAGTACCCTACTACTTTCACTAGTATAAGCTACTTTCATTCGAAGTAGTGAACAGGATACAGAGGCTCGTTCTATAACTAGCGGTGAAGTTAGAAGGGCCTTGCAAGACACGACCAGGGGAAAGGCTGCTGGAGAAGATGGAATAACAGTCGATTTAACAAAAGATGAAGGAGATATCATGCTTGAAAAGCTTGCGGCCCTTTATACGCAAGGCCTCACGACTTCAAATGTACCAGAAAGCTGGAAGAACGCCAACATTATACTCATTCATAAGAAGGCAGACGTTAAATAATTGAAAAATTATAGGCCCGTTAGCTTGCTTTCGCTATTGTAAAAAATATTCACCAAGATAATTTCCAATAGAATAAGAGCAACACCAACCAACTTCAGGCTTTAGAGCAACTTCAGCCAACTAAGAGAACAGCCTGGCTTCAGGAAGGGATATTCTACGATGGATCATATCCATGTCATAAGGTAATAGACAAATCTGCGGAGTACAACCAACCTCTCTATATGCCTTTCATAGATTATGAAAAAGCATTTGATTCAGTAGAGATACCAGCAGTCATCGAGGCATTGCGTAATCAGGTAGTACAGGAGGCATACGTGAATACCTTGGCAAATATCTACAAGGATTGCACGGCAACTTTGGTTCTCCACAAAAAAAGTAGAATGATACCTATCAAGAAAGGGGTCAGGCAAGGAGACAATCTCTCCAATGCTATTCACTGCATGCTTAGAAGTATTCAAGCTCTTAGACTGGGAAGGCTTAGGAGTGAGGATCAATGGCGAATACCTCAGCAACCTCCGATTTGCAGATGACATTATCCTATTCAGCAACGATGGAGACGAACTACGAGCATATGATTGAGCACCTTAGCCGAGAAAGTGCAAGAGTGGGGTTGAAGATTAATATGCAGAAGACAAAGATAATGTTCAAAAGCCTGGCAAGGGCAGAAGAATTCAGGATCACCACTCAGCCTCTAGAGTCTGTAAAGGAGTACGTTTATCTAGGTCAATTACTCACAGGGGACCTTTATCATGAGAAAGAAATTTACAGAAGAATAAAATTTGGTTGGAGTGCATCCGGCAGGCATTGCCAAATCCCGACTGGGAGCTTACCACTGTCATTTAAAAGAAAAACTGTACAATCATTGCATTCTACCGGTGCTAACATATGGGGCAGAAACTTGGAGGTTAACAAAGAAGCTCGAAAACAAGTTAAAGACCGCACAAAGAGCGATGGAGCGGAAAATGTTAGGCCTAACTTTAAAAGACAGGAAACGAGCGGTGTCGATGAGAGAACAAACGGGGAAAGCCGATATTCTAGTTGACATTAAGCGCAAGAAATGGAGCTGGGCAGGCCATGCAATGCGTAGGATGGATAACCGGTGGACCATTAGAGCCACAGAATGGATACCAAGAGAAGGGAAGCGCAGTCAAGGACGGCAGAAAACTAGGTGGGGTGATGAAGTTAGGAAATTTGCAGGCGCTATCACCTAGCGCAAGACAGAAGTAAGTGGAGATCACAGGGAGAGGCCTTCGTTCTGCAGTGGACATGAATAGGCTGATGATGATGATGATGATGATGATGAGTTGTGTACTAAGCCAGACAGCAGCCAGCAGCAATTATCTAAAGGTGGTGTCGAAATTTACGCAACATAGGGTGGCGCCCTTTGGATTTAAAATGCGGATCTCAAAGGCTATGCTTTTGCTGGTTGAACGCGTCGGACGCGATATTGAGTCCCGGAAACACGTCCCAGACGTGGGGTTTTGGATACCACCCGTTCGGGCACAGACCCAGTGGCCCCTGTTGTCTCTGTTTGACAAGACAGCAGTCAGCACATACCTCGTAGACAACTTGGGTCACTGGTCGTGCGCAAGTGTTTATTGTGCGAGATCGTAACAATACAAAGTGGCTGAAGTAGCTAAAGAAAACTGTCGAGTCAATCGTAGGGGAGAAATGGAGACACGCGGAACAATCGATTCATTCAAATTATGGGGTTAGACTTGCCAAAGCAACTCACAAGACTACGAGGGAGGGCTTCAGGTTATTGTTTCCTTTTTTTTTAACATGGAGTTGTTTTTAACCAGCACCCTACGCCTGACTAACCGAGCGTTTATTTCCATCCCGCCGCCATCGATATGCGACCGCTACAACCGGGAGTCAAACCCGCGACATTGCGGTCAGCTGCAGAACCCCACGTCCAATGGGCGCACATGTTCCCTTTCTTTCATTCATTCTTACTTTCTTTCCTTCCATTGCAAACAGTTGAAAACAATGGAGGAGGCCAAGATAAAAGCTGCAATGAGGCCCTCTGATGTGCCCTTAGCCTCCACGTTACATGGTGGCAGTGAGTCGAGCAATCATTACAGATCAGAAAACATGTTTTCATATAAAAAAAAGACTACAGAAAGTTAATTTTACAATCAAGGGAAGATTCAGTAGAACAACAAATAAATATAAGAATTAACATACACTTAACATTACAGGATTATTAGTACAACTAAGAAAGAAAGAAAAATAAAGGAACTAAGTTCTTGGTTCATATTGAAATAATAAGGAGAAAGATCGAATAAGTGAAAAGGAGTTGATATCGTGTTATGTTAAGAGGTATGAATGCCGGCGTCACAAAATGAGTTAAACAGTCAGGGTAATTTATTTTTTTATTTTTTTGTCATTTGCAAGACGTAATTGGTTCTTGAATGTGGTATATAGTCCAATATTCCGCGTGACGGGTAGTAGAGATAAATGTATTTCTTTAAAGACTGGCGATTTTATTAAATACGCTGTTATTAGAGTTTAGGTTTGAATGCCATGCACCAACCAGAGTTACTGGGCCGTCGTCACCGTGGCTAGCAATTCCCTCAGGCTGCCATCACTTATCGCAATGGCGGTCAAAGGAAGAATGATGAACAGCATCCCCAACAATGCCCAAAAACTGAGAACGACGTGCCTTAAGTTTCTTTTCTTTTCCTTTCTTTCTTTCTTTCTTTCTTTCTTTCTTTCTTTCGTTCTTTCTTTCTTTCGTCTTTCTTTCTTTCTTCAAACACTGCGCATTGCCCAAATTCACACAGCTTCGAAGATTCCAAAGAGACATTCAGAGCAACTGGAACCGGAAACACCCTTTCAGCGGCTATGTTTACCCTTCGGTGCAACAGCAGCTAGGAGACGTAGGTGTGTATAGCTGTAGATAGCCATTAGCTGGCCACATATAAGATGTCGAGAATGGCCCACATATGCGGAAGCAACGTTCGCCGACGCCATCACCTCATACAATGCGCGGTTTCATTTCCGACGCCACTGTGATTGAGGCACGCCCCCAGGAAACGGCCCGCGCCAGCCCTAATGGCGATCGCCACCGAGCTCACGCCGTATATAAGAGCGCCTGGCTATGTAAACACGAGCTCTTAGACTGGTTTTCGCGGCATAAATGCGTCCATGTTGCATCCGGTTAGCATACCTACGCAAGGATAATATTTGTGGCAATTCTCGTAGAAGCAACGTTATCGCAGGTTCTATTGATTTCTCTAGCGGAATATCTTTTGACTAGCAACAATAGTAGAAAAGACGACTAACCGAGGACACGTATAGCCGGGGCCGATGTAATCAGAGCTATATAGAGCAAATACCTAAATACCTAAATACCTTTGCATGCAGTCATCAAGAACACGCTACTATATAAATGATTTCTAAAATACGTGCGCAAAGGCTTTGCCAAAATTTACAATTTGGAATATAAAGTGTAAATTTTCATTTTGCCGCTTCATCCCTAACATAGGCCTCGCCGAGCGAAACACTGATGTCGACGATCTGGCAGGTACCTCTGAACTACACTTATCTCCTGCCTGAAAATAGTACAGAATAAAATCCCCGTGCAACAGCGTAATAACCAGTGTACAGGGTCGTCCACTCTTAGTACGAACACGGCGCAGCGTGGCCGCGCTCCGCGGAGCGTCAGCGCACACGGCGCGGCCACGCATCGAAGCTAAGCTGCGCAAGCGCATAGGGGTTGGAGGTGGGGCTTCGTGTCGTCTGCTAAAGTGCGCGAGCGCGCTGTGCTTTAGCAGACAACGGACGGCACAAACACGGCTCGCTCGCGCGCTTACCAGACGACACGAAGCCCCGCCTCCAAGCCCATGCGCACCTGCGTCACATAGTTTCGATGCGCGGAGGCGCCGTGCGCGCTGGCGCTCCGCGGAGTCCGGTCGCGCTGCGCCGTGTTCGTACTAAGAGTGGTCGGCAGCAGACTGCGCAGTAAAAAAACAAAAAAAAAACAAAAAAAAAAACCTCTTTGAATGGAAGGGCATCCTAGACCATGAGGACTACAGAAAGAAAAGGCAAGAGTGCTTGACTGCTATCGCATCAAATAGTGTTGAGAAGGCAAGCAACTGTGCATTATCTTCCACTAAACAGCAGCTTATCGTCAACGATATGAAGCTGTGCTTCACGCTGCCTGAACAAGCTGAAAGTGAGTATGAACGTAAGAAAGGACACGCGATCAAATTATCGCATGTATAGTTCTGCGTCAACTGCACGTCACATAATGCCATATGTAGTACTTGCGAGCAACACAGATTACGTACGCCTTTCCGTTCTCGTAAGGTAGCCTTGAAAGCTTACTTTCCCACATGCATTGTGTGTGCAGAGAAGCCTGCTGTGGGGCTGCTGAGTATAAAAATAAAAATAACTGATTGGTACATGTAATAATAATAATAATAATAATAATAATAATAATAATAATAATAATAATAATAATAATAATAATAATAATGTAAAGAGGTTTATTGGGCGAATCCAACAAACAGGCGGCAGCTCGGAACAGTAGGCAGGGAGAACAAGATGGTGGTGTCCGAACGCCAATCTCGTGCCTTCTCCTCGTGATGATGATCGCCGGGATGTCCTCTTCATTTCTTCATTATAATTGCCCCCGTCGAGAAAGGAGGAGCCATCCTGGCGATCTAACAGGTGGGGACAAGAGGGTCGAAGTACGGCATGAGGCGGTCTACGTGAACAACATCACGTCCACGTCGACGACGGTCGCCGGGCGGCGTAAGAGGTTCAGTGACGTAGTTTACGGAGAATGTACGCTCGACGACGCGGTAGGGACCATGATAATTGGAAAGCAGTTTAGGATGACAAGCCAGGAGCGCAGGGCGGTACATGAAGCCAGACAAGTGCTCCAGGAGCGAATGTTGCGACAGGAGGGTGGTCGTCATCGCGGGCGTTTTTCTGGCGTTGTTGGTCGTCCGTAGTAAAGCGCTTGGCTAGTTGTCGGCAGTCTTCAGCGTAACGGGCGGCTTCCGACACGGGCGTGCACTCTGAGGCATCTGGTGCGTATGGAAGCAACGTGTCGATAGTGTGCGATGGCTGGCGACCGTACAGAAGGAAAAAGGGGGAAAACCCGGTTGTGACTTGCGTAGCGGTGTTATACGCGTATATCGCAAATGGAAGAACTAGGTCCCAGTTTGTTTGATCAGATGCACATGTGTCGCAAGCATGTCGCCCAGTGTCCGATTAAACCGCTCAGTCAGACCGTTCGTTGAGGGTGGTAGGCAGTACACGTCCGATGTACAATATTGCACTGGTGGAGAAGTGCTTGAATTACATCGGAGAGAAATACGCGGCCACGGTCACTGAGGAGTTCACGAGGAGGACCGTGTCGCAGCACAAAGCGATTGAGGATGAAGGAGGCGACGTCCTGTGCTGTCGCCGTGGGAAGAGCAGCGGTTTCGGCGTATCGTGTAAGGTGGTCGACAGCAATGATAGCCCATCGGTTTCCCGCTGTGGTCAAAGGTAAAGGTCCATAAAGGTCAATTCCAACGCGGTCGAATGGGCCGTCTGGGCACGGAAGGGGCTGTAATGAACCAGCTGCGGCAGGATGCGGTGGTTTTTTTTCGTCGCTGACACTCGTGGCAGCCGCGAATGAACTTGCGCACAAAGCGAAACATTCCACGCCAGTAGTACCTTTTGCGTAAGCGTTCATATGGTCTTGAAGACACCACCGTGAGCACACTGCGGGTCGGAGTGAAAGGACGCGCAGATTGTAGAGCGCAGCGTTCGGGGGATCACTAGGAGCCACTTGCTACCATCTGGCGAGTAGTTCCGCCGGTACAAGAGCCCATCACGAACGCTGCAAGTGCGAAGCTTGGCGTCGCAGTGTTCGAGTGGGCGAAAGGGTGGGTGCCTCGGATAAAACGTCAAGAAGTGAAGCGATCCATGGATCGTGGCGCTGTGCAGAGGACACTGTGGCGACATCAAGAGCTGACAGTGGGTGGTCTATAGTGGATAAGGATGCAGTTTCGGTGGACAGTGGTGACCGCGATAGTGCATCAGCATCGGCATGCTTGCGTCCGGAACGATATATAACGCGGATATCAAACTCTTGAAGTCGAAGAGCCCAGCGGGCAAGGCGACCTGACGGATCCTTCAGCGAAGACAACCAACATAATGCATGATGGTCCGTAACTACATGAAACGTGCGGCCATATAAGTATGGGCGGAACTTGACAAGCGCCTAGACTATTGCCAAGCATTCTTTCTCGGTGACGCTATAGTTTGACTCAGCCTTGGTGAGCGTTCTGCTGGCGTATGCGACGACATGCTCTGCGAACCCAGGCTTTCGTTGTGCGAGAACAGCACCCAGGCCGACACCGCTGGCGTCTGTGTGAACCTCAGTTGCGGCCTTAGGATCGTAGTGGCGCAGTATAGGTGGTGACGTCAGGAGACGGCGGAGGATGGAGAAGGCGTGGTCACACTCAGAAGACCACGACGAGAGACTAGTGGCGCTGCTTAAAAGTTGGGTCAAAGGCGCAATTATAGAGGCGAAGTTGCGCACAAACCGGCGAAAGTAGGAGCATAACCCTACGAAGCTTCTTACCTGCTTTAGAGTCATCGGTTTGGGAAAGTCGGTGACGGCACGTAGTTTAGCCGGGTCCGGAAGCACACCGTCCTTTGATGCGACGTGACCGAGAATTGTAAGTTTTCGCGTAGCAAAACGACACTTCTGGAGATTGAGTTGGAGCTGAGCGTTCTTCAGACAAGTCAGGACATGGTTGAGGCGTTCGAGATGGGTTGCGAAATCTGGCGCAAAGACAACAATGTCGTCGAGGTAGCAGAGACATATATGTGCCACTTCAAACCCCGCAGAACCGAGTCATCATGCGCTTGAAGGTGGCAGGCACATTGCAGAGGCCGAAGGGCATGACATTAAATTCATATAGACCGTCAGGCGTGACGAAGGCTGTCTTTGAACGGTCGGCCTCTGCTAAAGGCACCTGCCAATACCCGGAACGCAAATCTAACGATGAAAAAAACTCGGCACCTTGTAAGCAATCAAGGGCATCGTCAATTCTGGGTAAAGGGTACACGTCTTTCCGAGTGACCTTGTTTAGACGCTGGTAATCCACGCAGAGGCGAATCGAGCCATCTTTTTTTTTAATGAGAACCACAGGGGATGCCCACGGACTTTGTGAAGGGCGAATAACGTCGCGTTTAAGCATATCGTCAACCTGGTCGGTAATAACTTGACGTTCCGCGGCGGAGACACGGTACGGACGTTGTCGCACTGGCGAGTTGGAGCCGGTGTCGATGTAGTGAACAATGGTAGAAGTTCGGCCAAGGGCACGTTGGGCAACATCGAAAGACTCGCGGAACTGGTAGAGCAGCTGGAGAAGAGCAGAGCGTGCAGATGGGACAGTCCGTCTGCGATAGACGAATTGAATAGGTCGGCAGCTGGTACATCAGAAGGGTTAAGAGCATTGACGGCATCGAGGTCGCGTCGAGCGGAATCTTGCTGCACGGAAAACATTTGGCCGATATCAATGGGTTGCACGCATCCAAGGGATTCACCTTTAAGCAGTTGGATGGGATACGGAAGAGGATTTGTGAGGCAGGGAGCGCTTGTTCCATTCGAAATAGACAGGGTCGAATAAGGCAGAAGAAGTGGCTTCCGACTTAGAAGGAGGCGTGATGGTTCAAAGAATGCAGCTTCGTCACATATGCTGTTGCAGAACACGGGGAGCAAAACAACTGATGTCGGCGGAATTTCTGTGTCCTCTGTTACTAGTTTGTGGGCGGCTTGATGAGTGTGGTTGTAGGGCGGGTCACACAACGGGAAGAGCTCAAGTTCAGATCTGGCACAATCAATAACGGCGTGATTACACGATAGAAAGTCCCAAACAAGTATGATGTCGTGCGAGCAGGATGAAAGGACGATAAACTCAACAATATAGTGTTCTTTAGCGATGATAAGTCCAGCAGTGCAGGCGGCTATAGGCCGAACAGGGTCTCCATTCGCTGTACGTAAGGGCATCATCTCAAGAGGCGTAGTCACTTTTCGAAGCTTGCGGCAAAGTTTGGCATCTATATATAGCAGAAACGGCAGCACCGGTATCGACAAGAGCATACGCATGGGTGCCTTCAACAAAAACTTCGACAATATTCGACGGCAAAGTTCGAAGATTTGAGCATTTCGACAGCGCAGTTCTTGCCTCTTGAACTGCGGGGGCTAGTTTCCCTAATTTTCTGGGGCTGGTCGACGACGCATGGGCGACATGGAGCGGCGACGCGGTGAAGGTGAGCGACGACACGTGCGTTGCGGATAGTCACGTGAAGACGTGCTTGTTTGGGGATCCGGACTTTCATAACGAGAGCGGGGACGTTCGGTGAACGGGCGTCTGAGTATCCTGGGGCGCGACGACGGCAGTGTCGGGCGATATGACCAGGGCCGCCGCATGCAAAACAGATCGGCCGGTTGTCGCGCGTTCGTCAGGGATTTGCAGTGATGGGAGCAGCCCATGTCACGGACGGCTGAGTCGGGGCTGCAGCATACGACACACCATGGAACGGCAAGCGCTGTTGTAGCTGCTGCCGCTTTAAAACCTCAGCGTAACTAAGAGGCGCGGCGACAGGGTGCTGCTGAAAGGGCACCGGCGTGGCCTCGGAAATCTGTTCCTGAATGACGTGTCGAAGCACGGGAGCCAACGGGATTGGTTGCTGCAGTTGCTGCTGCTGTGGGAGCTCCTGACGCTGAGCAAATGGCATGAGAGACAACTGACGGGCCAACTCTTCACGCACAAAGTCTTTCATTTGTGTGAGAAGGTATGACTGGTCAGGCATGACGTCCAGTGTAGCGAGTGGTTGGTTGTACGTCTGAGATGAACGTCGGGTGAGAGCTCGCTGCCTTCTCAATTCGTCATAGCTGTGACACAGGGTTACCACTTCAGGCACAGTGCCAGGAGACTTCGCAAGAAGCACTTGAAAGACATCGTCGTCGACACCCTTCATAATGTGCTGTATTTTGGCACTTTCGCTTATTGATCGAGGCATCGACGCGCCTGCAGAGATCGATTATGTCCTCAATATAGGCGGTAAAAGTTTCATTAGGTTCCTGTGCCCGTGTGCTCAACCGTTGTTCGGCGCGTAACTTCTGCACGGCAGGGCGACCGAAAACGGCAGATATTGCCTCCCTGAAAGCAGACCAGTTCTCAAATTCAGATTCGTGGTTCGTATACCACAGCTTCGCCACGCCAGCCAGATAAAAGTTCGCGGTACTCAACTTAGCAGCGTCATCCCACTTGTTGGGTCCACTAACTTCTTCGTAGGACGACAGCCAGTCCTCGACGTCCTGGTCTTCCGTACCCGAAAATACCGGGGGGTCTCGCTGGCGAACCGGGCCGGGGCAAACGGCGGCCGGGAGAGGTGGCGGCGGTTGGGTAGCGTCAGCTGGCATGGTCGAGTGCAACGTGCGGGATCGGAGTTCCAGGGTGCCGGCGATCGGCACCTTTCTGCTATTTCTGAAGAATAAATACCGAGCAAGTTTGTCGATGCCTAAAACTGACGCGCAGGACTTGCAGACGCAAAGCCGCATTAAAGCACGGCAGTGTCAAGTCGACAATACGCAAGCGGCAGTCCAGCAAATTCAACACTTCAGGCATGATGTCCCAGCCCTGCAAAAGTGGGAGGCCGTGCACGCTGCTTGACAGAAGCCCGGGTGGCCAGCTGGCGCTGGTTCGTCGGGCACGGGATGTGGCAGCTATCCGTTCTAAGGCTTAAATAAATTAAAAAAAATTGGAGGACGGTTAAGCTTCGCCTTATAAGAGTCGAACGCAATAGCATTCAAAGGTCTCGGACTGTTTGTCAGGCTTCCCGGCAACTGCAGCTTTCTTTTTTCTGTGCCTTCGCCTAGGCGCGCCGCTGGCGTAAAGCCCCTCTATATAAAAAGTAGCGCCATTCTTAGATCTTGCCGCCACCGCGCTATAGTGAACTAGAATTCTAGTACACTGTAACCGCGCTCACCTCGGCGTTTCCTCCTTGCCGCCTCCTTTCGCCCCAGCCGCCTCCGCTCCCCCATTGGCCAATGCGTGTCACGTGGAAGCCCGCGTTGCGCTTTTGTATATTTTTTTTCTTTCCAGTGCGCTCCGACCGCCATTCTCGGGCCTGTGCGACGAAAATGCTGTACGCACAAACGGATGAAACGTGTTAGGGACAAGAACTTCGTTGTGATGGCATGCTGCTGCGCCTTAAGTTGCCGCAACCGACAAGGCGAGGGTGAAAGGCTTTTTTTTTTGTTTACCATCCGGCGAGCGCAAACGCTTGCTGCACACTTGGCATTTGCGCCGTCTCGCATGGCGTCGCGTTACTACTTCCAAAACGGCATTATTAAGGCCATTTACTGACTGAGGAAGCAAAATCGCGCCTGAAAAACTGCACCGCAAGGCGCGATCGAAGTTTTCCGCGGATTTCCTCTGGTAGCGCGTTAGCCATCGTCTGCTACGGCAGGGTCGACATGAGCGGCGCCACTGTCGAGATCGCGCCTCGATCGCGCTGGCCGCGCCGAGCGCGACAGTGGAACGGAGGAGGAGACAAGTGGTTGGCGCTATTTTTTATATAGAGGGGTTTTACGGATGGATGGATGAGGTGCCGAGGAGGCGAGCGCCATCTGGATGTTTTTTTTTTTTTTGCAAGGAACATCGACCGGGCGCGCCGCTGTATGAATGGTAGAAATGCTGGAAAAGGGGTTTGTGTTTGTGTTTCCGCGTAACAGAATTATGTTTTCTCGTATATTCAAATTACAAACCGACGCTATCATACCTGTAGGTTGGGGTTAAGTCGTACTTTACGATTTTTCTGACGCATTTTACTTTGAGAAATTCAGTTCACCAGCGCCTCTGCGCCACGCGGAGGGCCTGTGGGGTTGGGGTGGTTCGGAATGATTTTAAATCCGACGCTATCATATCTGTAGGTTGTGGTTAAGTCGTACTTCAGGATTTTAGGGGCGAAGCACCTTAGGGCCGAGCCTTGTCTCTCGTCATCCTCCGGTGTCCGTAGCTCTGGTTTGCATGGAGACAGCTAGGGGCGCTGTGGTGCGCAAAGGCTGTACGCATGACTATGTTAATAGTCATGGCTAGGTGGCGTATGCCACCGCCCGATTTAAAGGGTTCAGCCTCATCCATCCATCCATCCATCCATCCATCCATCCATCCATCCATCCGTCCGTCCGTCCGTATATATATATATATATATATATATATATATATATATATATATATATATATATATATATATATATATATATATATATATATATATATACGGCGCCTCCCTCAGCGTCGACGCTGAGCGGCGCCGGGTGACGAAACGCCAGGAAACGCCGGGAAAGCGCCGAATGTGGTCGGGCCTTAATGCAGCGAGCCCAAGTTCCCGGCGAAACATGCACGACGTACATCGAGGAAGTGCTGAAATTGTGCAAGGCCCTGGACCCTCAGATGACAGAAGAGGACAAAGTTGGTCATATATATATATATATATATATATATATATATATGACCAACTTTGTCCTCTTCTGTCATCTGAGGGTCCAGGGCCTTGCACAATTTCAGCACTTCCTCGATGTACGTCGTGCATGTTTCGCCGGGAACTTGGGCTCGCTGCATTAAGGCCCGACCACATTCGGCGCTTTCCCGGCGTTTCCTGGCGTTTCGTCACCCGGCGCCGCTCAGCGTCGACGCTGAGGGAGGCGCCAAGCCGAAACGTCGTACTCAAGGCACACCAGAAATCTCGGCGCCGGCGCCGCCGCCGGAAGCGGCTCGATGAACGCCGACGTGGCGCCGACCAATCAGCGCGTGGCCGCGGCCGCGCTGCTGGCAACTTTTGCAAGCGACTTCCGCAGCAACCATTTCGCTTGCGTGCCACCATGTGGCGCCAGTGTCTCGTCGGCGAGGCGGCGCCGTCTGAGAAAGCAGCCGCTCGTACCTTCGAGCGCGCTGCCGTGAATGTTTTTGTGTGTGTGTGCCGCAGAACTATAAACAGGGCTTAAAAACCTTAATCGGGAACATTACTCATAGTTCACTTGAATGACAATTGCACACTGCTTCTGGTTAAATCTGTCTGGTCGCATTGTGCGACGCTGGACTGGCGCTGTTTGCGTGCGTCTCATGTGGCTGGGTGACTTCTCCGGCGCCGTTAATGCAACGACGCCGAGAGACTCAACGGCAGGAAACGCCGGTGAAAACGCTGAATGTGGGCCGGGCTTAGGGTTTGTTCTGCACGCTTCTTTTTAGCTGCCGGATCTCCGAAGCACTTCTTGATTTCATCTACGAACCGTTCCCACGTCGTCATGCTTTCTTCGTGGTTTTCAAACCACACTGACGCGGTTCCCTCGAGGAAGAAGGCAACGTTGTTAAGCTGGGTGGTGGCATTCCAACCATTGAACCTACTTGCGCGTTGGTAAAAGCTGAGCCATCCGTCCACGTCTTCCTCGGCTTTTCCGGCGAAGGTTCGTGGTTCGATGTAGGGCTGCCATTGGGAGCTGGAAGAAGGCGGCGGGTTGTCACCGTCGGAAGCCATCTCTGGTGGCAGACCGGCAATTCGGCGACTTCGGCGAAGCTCCACGGATTGCGCTCCTGCGGGCGGTTCGTCGTCGTTGCTCGGGGACGCCGTTGTTCTACCCAGCACCTCCACCAAAACTGTTACGATGGGGTGTGTTTATTTAACAGATGAATTGATGAAAAGGGGCCGCGCCGACACCGAGCCGCTACCAAGACAAGTGCACTTCGTTCTCCACTTCTTCAGTCCTTTTCGTAGCTTTAGCGTAACACTATATATATATATATATATATATATATATATATATATATATATATATATATATAAATCTTCCGGAAGCCGGCTTTCGGAGAACGCTTCCGGCGTTTTGCCGCCGCTTCCCGCGCTCTCGCCGCCTCTGGGTCCGCTTGCCGGCGTCGCCGTGCTGCTGCACTGATCACAAGGCAGTCTTAATGAAGGAAAAACGAAGTCCGCACCTCAATACCATGTACGTCCAATAAAACAACATTCTATATACTGTACACATGTGTTGTCACTCATTTGCATGTTCGAGTGGGCAATGTACGGGGGATTCACGGTTACCCGAATGATCCCCCGGTGCTTCGCCCACTCATCATCATTCACTTCGTGGATAGGTGGTGTTTTTTCTGACGCATTTTACTTTGAGAAATTCAGTCAGTTCACTAGCGCCTCTGCGCCACGCGGAGGGCCTGTGGGGTTGGGGTGGTTCGGAATGATTTTCTTTGCCGCGGGCGCCGACGCTGAGACCGACGCCGGATTTTCTGCGACACGGGGCCCTTATAACGCTGTCGCGTTAAAAGATGTCTCTCTCTCAGCCATGATGCGACCTGCCGTGTGAGGCAATGACAGTGCTAACGTTCCCGCAGGCTATGGACAATGGCGCACAACAACGCCTCGAGCAAACACGTTTCGCTGTACCCTCTGTGTACTCTACGTAGAGAAACGCGGTAAAATTTAACGCCACATCACGACTGTCGTATGTCGTCAAAATCGCCGTCAAATATCGCCAATTAGCACAGACAGCACAGAAAGCTTCGCTTACATCGATTCCCAGTAGTGTGTGGGACCTTCATATATTTTTTTTAATTTTCTCACGGCTCTTGCACGGCACCCTACGTACCGCCGCTGGCCTTTTTCTTCTTTGTATGACCAAAGAACGCGTGCAATGACGTATCAGGCCTCTTGTTGCACGCCTGATATGCCAGCGTTTATAAATGCTTATACGATGCCGTACGTTGTTTGAAAAGCATATTCAGGAACTTCATCCGATGCCGTGCCACACTTCGCACACGTTTTGAAATGGTCACATTAAAAGATTACGTAACAATTTGTCGTGGTCTAGGGAAATCGAGGCTTCATGATTATACTGCAGGTCGACAACAGCCTTTAAGATAAAAACGAGAGAAAGAAGTATGTTTTGGTACTTAATAAAACTTGTCGTTGGACTAGTTGATACATGCTTCATACAACGAAAAAGACGCAGGAACACCAAGGAAAAGACAAGCGACGCCCTTTCCTTTCGCCTGTGTTTTCCTTGGTGTTTTGGGTCTTTTTCGTTGTATTAAGTCGGTACTTAAGCTTTCTTGCCGTGGCGCGCCGCGCTGGTGACACGCGATCGTGGCCCTTGTGTGCTACCGCCGTTTTCTCTTACGTATTTCGCCGTGTGCAATGTGCAAAACCTTCGCTTGTCAGCGAATCTGCTGCGTTCTCCTCGTCCTTCGTCAGTTGTCTGTGCGCGACATATGTAATCTGCCTTCTGTAGATTTCTACTGTTCTGATGATTGAGGATCTTAACTGAGAAAGTGTAAGAGTGGGGTTGAATATTATTATGCAGAAGACAAAGATAATGTTCAATAGCCTGGCAAGGGAACGAGAATTCAGCATCGCCAGTCAGCCTCTAGAGTCTGTAAAGGAGTACGTTTATCTAGGTCAATTACTTCATAGGGACCCTGATAATGAGAAAGAAATTTATAGAAGAATAAAATTGGGTTGGAGTGCATACGGCAGGCATTGCCAAATCCTGACTGGGAGATTACCACTGTCGTTGAAAAGAAAAGTGTACAATCATTGCATTCTACCGGTGCTAACATATGGGGCAGAAACTTGGAGGTTAACAAAGAAGCTCGAGAACAAGTTAAGGACCGCACAAAGAGCGACGGAACGAAAAATGTTCGGCCTAATGTTAAGAGACAGGAAGAGAGCGGTGTGGATCAGAGAACAAACGGGGATAGCTGATATTCTAGTTGACATTAAGCGGAAAAAGTGGAGCTGGGCAGGCCATGTAATGCGTAGGATGGATAACCGGTGGACCATTAGGGTTACTGAATGGATACCAAGAGAAGGGAAGCGCAGTCGAGGACGGCAGAAAACTAGGTGGAGTGATGAAGTTAGGAAATTCGCAGGCGCAAGTTGTAATCAGCTAGTGCAAGACAGGGGTAATTGGAGATTGCAGGGAGAGGCCTTCGTCCTACAGGGGGCATAAATATAGGCTGATGATGATGATGAAGGGAAAGTGAAATTCAGCAATAATGAAATATAGATCACTTTGGGGCGACAATAAATACGAGGTGGTGTGAGGAATTTGCAAAAGTCTAATGGTGCCAGCGCTAACGTTCACAAATTCAATTTTGTGTTATAAATCAGAACTCTTGTCGGCGTTGGAGATTGACTAGAAGGCGGTGGGCCGACAGGCTTTGGCGACCCACTGGAATGCCACAAATGAGGCAGGGTAAGGTGACATGGGTTGGGTCTCGTTTGAAGTCAGATAAGCGCAGAGCAAAATGAGTTTTGAAGAAAGACTCAGAAACATGGATCAAAATAAATGGGAAGGTGCAGAAGAATCTGTACCTGAAAAGAGCGGACACAGAATGGAGGAAGAGGTGAAGAAAGTTGGCAACTAAGTACAGGGTAATTGAAAGTGTAAATATACAACCAGGAGTCCAAATATACAAATGGAATGCCAAGATATTGACCTAGCGAGACTCGTAGGGAGCGTCCACCTTCCAGAAGCGTTGGCATTCAAAGATGGAAAGATTAACTGGTTAGCAATCGAGATAAGTAAGAGACGATTAGAGTATTGGTGCAAGAAAAGCCGGGAAGAGATTGATAGAAGCGGAGTCATTGCAAGTTTAGGTAATGGTACAGTATAGTGATAGAGGTTTTAAATACGAAAGTTAAACTCGAGACTAGATAGACAAAAAACTAGATAGCAATCGACATAGTAAAACCTGATTAAATCAAGCATGCTAGGGCACTATTCGCCCCCGCCCCGTTTAAAAGGGAATGACACTAAACATAATTATCATCATCATCGGACGCAGGAAAGCTATAGGTCGGATAAGCAGGGAGAGGGAGAGTCATCGGCCGCGTGAGTGCGTCGCATGAGCCTTGGGCCTGTGTTTCGAAGAAGCCGTAAAAGCTCGGGGCTTATAGGCC
Organism: Dermacentor silvarum; assembly: GCF_013339745.2. Lineage (NCBI taxonomy): Eukaryota > Metazoa > Arthropoda > Arachnida > Ixodida > Ixodidae > Dermacentor > Dermacentor silvarum. The sequence continues at coordinate 201,787,759 of NC_051154.1, read as the reverse complement.
CTTTGCCTCGCGCTTGCGTGAAATAGCAACAACCCCGAGGTGTGGGGCGCATTCTAGAGTGTCAAACGCTGAAAAAAGAAAGGGCCAACCGGAGTGCAGACGCTATACAAGACAATTAAGGTCGACGTAATTGCGCGTGAAATAAGCTACGAAATGAGTGCATAATGAACATTGCTCTGCCAAGACCTGTAGCAAGCTCTGGAGTATTGTGTAAATAAATAAAATTTTAAAAGTGACTCAGTAGAGAGATAATCGATATTTAATCATAGAATTACTTGAACCACCATGTACGTCGACCTTGTCTTCTTAGCGTCGATACTTGATTGATTCTTTCTTTTTTTATCTTATAGTGGCAATAGACAACATGCGAAACACTTGTTCGCACGCACTATGAAAGTTGGCACCCATGAGTGCAAAATGCGTTCGAACAGCTCAGACTTCGCCTGCTGCGCGCAGTATGTTGCAATGGTAACTATGGGGGAATGTTTTATTGAGCATGCATACAGTTTTTTTTTTTATTTGCGTCGCAGGAAGGCACGGAATATTTGTTTTCAATAGCTTTAAAGAAAACCTCACGCACGCAATGTGGACAATTTCATCGTGCTTGTTCCGCGACTCGAATAAATTGTGCTAGAAATTGCGCACGCGCTTTTTGACCTCTGCAACCGGCCGATTAAGTATCTTCGCCAAGAGAACTATTGTGCCTTGTGGGTACGCTAGCGACCGTTGGCATAGCGTCAGTTATCGCGTATCGTCGTTCACAGCAGCTGCTCTGCCCGATACCCGCGGTGCAGGTGCATAAATTGAAAAGTATTTTAAATTTCTACACGCGTACATTTTGTGTACAGCGCATTTTACGATTCCGTCGTGCGCAGACTAAACTGCGCCGACCACGGGACGGCGCACAACTGACCGTGCGCAAGGCACCGGGTAAAAGGCCTTGCCGTTTTCCGTACGGTTTGTACAGTTGGATGCGCTACACCTCGTCATACTACACTATGGCACCAGTGGCGGCGTGCAACGGCCGCCCAGAGGCTACGGCAACTAAATGAGTAAAGCGGGCTTCTCCCCACAAGGACTCTTATGGCGGTGAAGCCCGTTTTGACGAAGGCATCTTTAACCAGATACGCTCTCACTCGCTCGCGCGCGCGCGCACGCACGCGCTGGGACAGATTTTGAGGTGCGTCGAACGCAGAATTTTCAGGTTGTCGCCTGTAAAAAAGAAGTGCCTCACGTTGTAACAATCGTTCTTCCGCCCATAAATGTCCATCAGACAGACACTTTTTTTTTATTCGCCTGTGTTACCACGAATCATAATGTCGGAATAAAATTAAGTTTATACTTTGATGCCCGTTTCATGCAGGCACTACAAAAGTGGCAATGCATTTATCAGACCTGTTAGCTCGTTTACGCCAAAAGAAGATTGTTCATTACCAAGCAGAACTGCTTTAATTTCTGGTAAATTCAGTTTCATCATGTCTATATAGACGGCGCAACAAAATATTTTATTATTGAAAGTTCCGTACCAAGCATTTCAGGTAACCAGGATGATGATGACGGCTACAGCCATTGGCTTGTAAACATTGATCATTTTAAGCAAAATATGCACACCCCGGTACAGATGGCTATAGTAAGGTGACTCGTTAAATGTGCGCTGTCTTGTCTTGAGCTATTCGGCAAGGCCATAGAATTTTCGCCAATATTTACTAGAGGGAACTCGTGGCACTGCAATCGTTCAGCCACCACGGGAATGATGGGTAGTACATGAATTTGTCTGTCGCTAGCAGATTCAGACGTTCATGTGGCTTTGTTTATTGGGCTTTATCTGCCTTAATTGTCCTAAATTTCAGAGCAATCTATACTTTTTGAGGTGCAGAAGGCTCTGTGAACACGCACAATCGCTACTAATTGCAGCGGTTCAGCCGTTGGAGGTGGCCAAATCGAAACGCGCCAAGCGTATAAACGCGCTGGCTTGCCCGCGAGAAATTCATAAGGGCGTTCTATGCCGCTTGTCGATGCATGCGTCCGTGTCGTAATGACGTGAATATCAGGGTTCTGTGCTAGATGTCATCGGTTCGAATCCTGTCGTCAGAAAATTTCAGTAGTGTTTATTTAATTATTTATTGCACAGTACTTTGTTGAAAACGAGGAGTTTACAAAGTCACGAAGCCAGAAGGACGAAGTTTATGCAAATCCATCATTCACATGCTGGCTGAACCGCCCCGCTTGCAACTCCCGTAAACACAAGCGCCAGAGTTCTTTCTAGTAATTATTGTGTAAAACTCTATGGGAAAGGCGGCGGCAGCAGCAGGGACAACAGCAGCAGCATTACTGCTACTACTGCTGCTACTTCTACTATTGGAAGTCTGGGCCAGCTTAATGTAGCGATTCCTTTCGCTCGATTCTACGACTTTCTTATCATCCGATGCTCACGACCGGCCGATCGTGGTGATAACGCAGGCAGCTCGGACCACTGACGAAGCGCGAAAAGAAAAATAATTGGAATAGAATCACTTGGTTACACCGATCCTGAACACGATAACGCTTCGTTTTTGGAATTCAAGTTTAGAAGAGAGAAGTCAGTAAATAAACAAATAATTGTTTAAAACCCTGCTGATCAGATAGAACTGACTGAATTAACGTGCCCAATGTTTCCCCACCCCCTGGCTACGCCCCTGAGTCCAGGGGGGCTATTCTGTAAGAGTCCACCTAGTGGACTTTCTATTTCGGCTGTCGCCAATTGGCTCGAGCTGTACGAGCGAGAAGGAGCCAGGCAGCCTCCTTCTCACTCGTGCAGCTGGAGCCAATCGCTGCAGCCGAAATGGACAGTCCACTAGGTGGACTCTTACAGAATACCCCCTCCCCCAGGACCCTAGTATATTTTCTTTCTGCTTAACAGCCTATCTTTAATGGGCCTAGGATTGCACACAGTAACCCTAGGCTGGTTGGACAGCTTCCCCTTTAGGCTCAGCTGCCCTAGGCTGTGTGCTACCCTGTGGGTAGCACACAGCTGAGACTGTCCTTGGTCAGCAAAATGGCAGTGTCAGAAGTTGTGTTCGGTGTCTCGTCGTAAGCGAAAAGTTTTGCACAAGGTATTGTCCATCGTGTCGATAAGAAAACAGTCATCGTTTTGCAAACGCGACGTTCAGCCACGCGCGGCATAGTGAAGCAAAGCTGCATCTCAACGAGATAGACCAGGCTGTAGTCGACGGCGCAGTGAAGGGTCGAGGGAGGGCTGATGGGCGATAAGAATAAAAGGGAAGGAAACCGATGGGCTTGATTTTTAATAAAGTAACAACCGTATGAAGCCAACAGATAATGAAGACAAGGAAAGCGCAGGGGAAAATGAACTATTTCAAGAACTACGGAATTAATTATAGATCGTTAAGTCTTCCGATAAACTCTATATTCATATTTGTTGGAAAAATGAAATTAAGATGCAAGAAACGACAACGCCAGCGGGGCAAACTACACTTACCTCCAGAGTAAGAACGCCTGACGCGTGCTTACTATAGCGCGCTAGTCTACCGATAAGCAGATAGCAAAAAATTTAGGAGCCGTTCCACTCTGTCAAGGTGGATGACCAGGGAAGCTGTAGCGTATCACACTGTGTTAGAGAAGAGCACATGTATTTATTTTCAACATTTGGTAATGGTAGTGACCATAGCTTTGCGATTACTGTGATATACACTGATTGGTTCGGTTACAACCTCAGATTTTTAGAAAGTTTAATTTATACATGACCGTTGTTAAGTAGTTGAGTGACTTGGATTGGTGTCGCACTTCAAACTAAACTCTTCTAGAACAAACTGAGTGAACCATTTCTTGTCGAGATTTGAAAGGTCCACATTGAAGTCTGTAACGAGGATCACATGGGTAGTGTCATCATGGCTGACCCATGCAAAGTGCGTGGTCATGAACTTCTCGATATCACATTTGGGTGTGCCTGGAGATATAAACACAGTGATATCAGGATATCACAATTCCGTCTTTCGTTTGTACGGCACAGACATCCCCACAGTCGGTGGCATTGTCCTCTTGCGAGTCAAGGGTGTATGGTTGTACAAACATTTTGTCCTTTGCGTATATAGCAACGCCTACTGCTCGTGGGCCCATGTGCTGCTCACAAACGATTCCAGTATACCTATCGACTTGACACAATGTATCTTGATTCATTTATTTAATTTATTGTTATTTATTATTGTTATTATTATTGGTGGCGGAGTGCTTGAAGCCTGCTTCACCTCCGCCGCGGGTCGGCCCGGTATCGCCCTATCTCCGGGATTGTCCCAGGCTCACCTCCTAGGTGTATTTTTATTGCTGACGCGCTAACACGAAAACTACATGCAACCCTAGCCATATACAGCTTGGCTGTAAAAGAGAATGTCTCAGTCGCAAACGAGTCTGAGGCACGTCGTGTTTTGCAGCTGCTCCGCAAGACAACAGGACCGTCAGGCCCGCGCACGTACGAGCGTATGCACAACTTTCTGTCCCCTATGCTCTTCTCATATCGAGTTCTTTTTTTCGTTTTTAGATCAAACAGAATTTAAAAAAAAGATAGCCTGTGGCAGACAGCGTAATTTTAGTAATTGAGCTGGATTACTCACAGGAGCGGACATTACTTGCACGAGAAATCGAAATGCACATTCGACCAATTAACCAAAATTCACAAATTAAGTTTTTAAGTAATTAGTTTATGCCACATATTCCAATTTACGAATTGTAGCCAGTGAGTTCGAAAAGCGTATCCACTCGGAACGAATTTTCAGGATGACACCTATTTCGAGATATTAATTCCCGAAATTGGCGACAAAATACATTGACACCCTGGTTACTTTTGCGCTTCAATCCATGAAACGACGTTTTATTTTAAAAAGTAAGTAGAACAACAGTGCGTTTTACCGTATGCTTGAAGGCGCATACCTCGAAACCGGTGTCATTCTCAGTACTCGCTCCATGTGGATATGCCTTGCAATCTCACAGGCTACAATTGGCCAATTGAAATATGTGCGTAAAGTAATGAATTTAAATGTAAATTAGTGATTTTTTTGTTAATTAGTCAATCATACATTTCGATTTCTCGTGCGAGTAGTGTCTGCCGCTTGGAGTAATCCAGCTCGAAGACTACAATTACGTTATCTGCCATAGGCGATTCTTAAAAGTTCTGCATGGTTTATAAAAAATATTTCCGTCTGGGGTTTCAGATTTCGGCAACAAAGAGTGCCACATCGGCATTTACACTAACTCTGATGACATGGTACTATAACAATTAATGGACAGGCTATACCATCTGTCACGCACCAAAAACTTCTAGGTGTGACCAGTGATCGTGACATACCATGGTTTCAATGCTGAGATGAAAGTTTGAAAACACTGTTCAGGTCATAAGGTGCATGGCTGGACGACCTTGGCTACCAACTGAATGGTTGTTTGTATGCTATACGTACGCTAGAAAGCACTCAGGCTCGAGCGTTATGAGTATGTCTGGGGCTAGTTCGCTGGACCTCTACGTGGGGACGTTCGCAGAAGCGTGAGCCTGCCCAGCACAAATATATGTTCGCCAATAACCACTTAGTGTGCCCATAAGACATGTAACTCGCCACGAGCATCACACCTTGGCCAACACCTGCAATTCACGACCGCAATCAACATACTCAAAGACAATTATGTCACAAAGACATCTGTCTCCATTTGACTACGTACCGCATCGCACGTAAGAGGTACCACGGTGGGTGCTACCAAGACCAATTATTAAACGTTTAATTCCTGGAATAGCGAAGAAATCTACAGTACCAACTATTGGCTTGAAACAACTGACTTTGTCATATCTATTTACGCACAGAGAAAAAAAAAACTACAGCAATAAACCGCCGGTAGTAGGCGCAAACGCCCAGAAAACGACGCACGGCCTTTTTATCAGATGGCGTCGGGAAATTAGCGACGGCAGCGATTTTATCAGGGTCAGGTCGAACACCTTCATGACTAACCACGTGACCGAGGAATTGAAGTTCCTCAAAACCAAAAGGGCACTTTTCCGGTTTCAAAGTTAGGCCTGCTGAGCGTATTGCCTCAAAGACCGTCTTCAGTCTCCGTAACTTGGTGTTCGTCGAACGTGGCGGAGAAAACAATCACGTCGTCGAGGTACACTAGGCAGGTTTGCCATTTGAGGCCTGAGAGTACCGTGTCCATTAGTCGTTGAAACGTTGCTGGCGCAGAACACAAACCGAAGGGAAGCACCTGAAGTTCATAAAGTCCATCGGGTGTCACAAAAGCGGTCTTTTCACGGTCTCTCTCATAAACTTTGATTTGCCAGTAGCCGCTTTTCAAGTCCATCGACGAAAAGTTACGTGTGTTTCGTAGCCGGTCCAGTGAATCATCGATACGCGGTAGCGGATAAACGTCTTTCTTTGTGATCTGGTTGAGTTTTTGATAGTCGACGCAGGAGCGCAGACTACCGTCCTTCTTTTATTGCGATAGCAATTATATGGACACTTAAACTGGATTTCTGCCGTCGGCGTCGCCGTCGTCGTCGCTGTCGCCGTCGCCGTGAGGTTCCGTATAGATAACATCATCGCCGCGCGCCGTATGCCCGAGCGGTAGCGTGCGGGGGACGCGCGCTATCACGGAGAGCGAACGCACGGCGGAAAGCAAACGCGACCGTCGCGCGTGGGGCTATGGGAGGGAGGGAGGGAGGGAGGGAGGCGGGGCGACGCTGCGCTCCGGCACCAAAGGCCTATCTTGCAATCGGGCGCAAGGGGAACTTCCCACTCAATCTCCCACGCGCAAGCAAGGAAGCGGGACGGCAGCGCCGGAGGGAGCGGGGGGGGGGGGGGGGGGCGCACTTCTACTTTGCCAACAACCGCGCTCGTCGCTCGCCGGCCGCACTGGGGGGGGGGGGGGGGGGGGCGCAATTCTACTTTGCCAACAACCGCGCTCGTCGCTCGCCGGCCGCACTGTATCTTATCTCCACACGGCTCTGACCTTTTCTATGCGCTGTGCATTCGCCGCTCAGTTTCCGTTGCAGCGATAGACCGCACGTACCTTCGCCCGCTGCGACGTATATGCGCTTGCTGCCAGCGTTTTGACAGTCGTTGTCTGTGGTCATTCAGTGTGATCTATTTATGTTTGCTTGTGCGCGCTCACACCACGCTTGTTCATTCAGTTAGTAATAGTCGGGCCACATTTTGCAACGCACGCTACACATGCAATGCTGCCCGGATCGGCAGTGCAGCGCTACAGGTGTGTCCCTTCGCACGCGCTGCCCACGGGAAGCGCTTCTCATCAACACCACCGTTTCACACGCGCCTTCTCGTGGTCATCGAGTCTCTCTTCATGTCGGTCTACTTACGCCGCAGCACACCTGCTTACTTAATCAGCTCATGTTTACTACAATTCATATTGCTAACAAAGCCGCTCACCTTACTTCGTATGGCATTGCTGTGTTGCTATCGCATTCATTGCTTCGCCCTTAGGGCGAAACTGTGACTTTTTTCACCAATACGACAGGCAATGCCCACGGACTCTTAGATGGCCGAATAACTCCGTCCTCAAGCATCGTCTTCACTTGTTTTTGTATTGCCTCCCGCTCTTTCGGTGCTACACGATAAGGATTCTGCCGAATGGGTCTTGCGTCGTCTTCGGTGATAATATGGTGCTTGGTGAGCGGCGTCTGGTGAACTCTTGACGTAGATGAGAAGCAGCTGTTAAACTCATTGATGAGCTCAAGAAGGCTGTTGCGTTCGATGGGCGATAAAGTTCGACTGACATCAACCACAGGTGCAGGCATAGGCACGGTGGATGCCGCGTGCTGCATTGAGAGTCAGTCTTGTATTGGGGCAATTTCGTCGAAGTAAGCAACAGCAGTGCCTTTAACAATCTGTCGACGTTCCCTGCTAAAATTCGTCAGCAGGAGTTGAGCATGTCCGTCGACTACATTAATTACGGCCCTGGCGGCGGAAACGCCCTGACTCAGTACTAGTGCATTGACGAGTTCAGCGACGCCAGGCCCGGTGTGCAAGTTATCGCAGATCACAGGCACGAGGGAACAACTTCGCGGCGGGAGCGTCACGTCGTCGTCGGCGATACGTAAACGCGGTCGCTGGTCATCCGCGGGGTCGACGTCCTCGGAGCTCGTAGAAAATGTCATCATGCGGTCGCGGAAATTAATAACTGCACCGTATTCCCTAAAGAAATCCATTCCCAAAATAAGTTCTTTACAGCACTCAAAGAGAATGACGAGGGTGGCGACGAAGGCTGAACCGGCGATTACGATTCTGGCTGTGCATTTTCCAATCGGCGTCATCAACTGGCCTCCGGCAGTTCTGATGTTGGGCCCGGTCCACGGCGTCTTCACTTTTCTTAGTCTGTCAGCTAGCTTTAGATTCATCGGAAAATGTGAACCAGCATCAACGAGAGCGGCCACTTGGTGGCCGTCAATGCGAACGACAAGATCGGCGCTGACGGCGTCTGGTACATGTGGTGTGGTTGGAAGCGTCGGAGTCGTAGAGTCGTCGATCGCCGGTGATGGGGGTTCTTGGGAAGCTGGACGGTTTGCAACCTACAGAAAAAAAAGGGGGGGGGGGGGGAGGGGGCCCGAGTCTCCCCCGAACTTTTCTTGAGGAGGGCAGAGCCCACCGGGAAGCTCTAATAATCAATGTATTACGGCGAAATAAACGAAACTAGTTATTAAAGAAGACTTGAAGCGCACTTGCAAGAAAAAAAAATTAATATGGACACAGAAAAAGTGAGGGCACACCCAAAGCGCAGAATTTTTTCAGTGCACATTTTTTTTTTTTTGCGTCCGTGTTTTCCAAGTGTGCTGATTATAACTAAGCTATATTTAGAGACAATGTGGGGAATGTGAGCAGTGATGAACAGAAAAATCTTAAAGTGTGTCGGGTAATTAGCGGCTAAATGACAATTAACAAACCTTCGTTTTTTGCCTGTGTAGAGGTGCTAGAACTCTCGCAAAGTTTCGCGCTGCCCGGAAAGAGCCAAAGGTGGTAGCAATTTTATATTTGCAGAAAAGCGAGGTCATGCTATGGGTGACGAGTACCGAAAGCTTCACAAGCGTATTTTGCGAACCGCGCAGCAAGTTCGCCCAATGTCACGAAAGAACTCAATGTGCCACAAAGTTGACATTCTGAGGGAATAAGGTGCGTATTATGCGTGATGCGCGGGCAAAGTTTTGACAGCGTCAGTTAATTACATCCTTTGCGAAAAACTTCTTAAGCAAGTGTTCGAAGGCGTTGTATGGTCGTTGTCAGCTGTGTTTCCCAGTGTCCTGAGAGAACTTTACGTACCACCGAGTTTATATTTGGTGAAAACAATGGGGCATGTTAAATATAATGTGTGGTGAAACGTTAGCACTTCTGGCATAATTATGAGCTTTGGAAATAAATACTCAACCCTAATTTTCTCCATATATTCAATTAAGTGTTATACGAAGTTCCTAGTCGGTTTCCCCGGTGTCTTGGGTGATTTAAACGATCGTATACCTCGTTTTTATTTTGTGAAAATAAGGAGAATGTTTATAAGTAATGCTAGGCGAAGTACAAAGTATGTGGTTTAATTACAGCATTTCCAATAAATTGCGTATCCAAGCTCTCCGGCGCGTTATAAGTGTGTTTTACGACTGGTGCAGAATTTAGCCCACTGTGCCAAGCGAACTGCATACAGTTGCCACCAAGATCGAATTTGGGGAAAGAGGGGGGGGGGGGGGGGACTTTATGGTCAATGAGCATGCAAAGAGAAATGTGTGTTGTTAAATTGCGGACATTGTAAAAATTACTTCAGCAGGTGCTTGAAAGCGTGAATATGCCGTTACTCGCTGTTTCCCAGTGTCCTAGGATAAATGTGCACAACGAAGTTGACATTCAGTGTAAATGGGAGACGAAATATGCGTGATGTCTTCTGAAAATAATGTTTGGCGCTTCTGACCTAATTACAGTCATTGCAAGTAATTACTGAATAGTCGGTCGCTTTCTGCCTATTTTCATGCGTTCCAAGAGACATTGATACGTTTAATTGATGACTTCCTTGTTTTGTATTTGGTGAAAATAAGGGGGGGGGGGTGTTAACAAAGTACAGAGTGTGTGGGTGAATTGCGGCTATATATATATATATATATATATATATATAGTTCAAAAATAGTTCAAAAGATAGAAGCACGCCAACTTCCCCAGTGCGACGGCCAGGTTTCAACGCGAGCTTCTCAACCGGAAAGTTTATGATAGACAAGTTCGGTTAGGTGATGCCCAACGACGATACGCCATTCTCATCGTGGGGGCAATATTCACTGCAGCAGACCCACCATAGTCACAGCTTCGCTGGCTTCCATCTGCACAGTAGTGGAATGGCTCTGAATTTTTTTTTATAAGAATATGAAGTTTATCGCAAAATTTAACCCACATGTATAATTAATAATGCGCACTCAGGAAAATAACCTCGCTGAGGGCGGATTGTTTTTCGAAACACCCCTTTTGCACCCTTACTTTCACCGAAATTTTCGAAAATTGGTGTACTCGTTAGCAGGACACCTTTAGTGCACCATTCGAATAATTTCAGGGTGCTAAACGGGTGTTTTGTGCGAAACCTACACCTTACAGAATTCAAGGGTGCTCCGGCACTTCAGCATTTCACGCAAGTAAAAACAGGTTTATTTCCCCAGCGGTTTGCGCCAAATCATTTTTCGAGCTCCTCATATGGGTAAGGAGGCTATGGATGCCATCCTGCTATTTCATGTATATGGCGTTCCCGCGGTGAAGTGGAGAGACTGAGCTGTTTCTTTTATTTGGTATCCTGCCTGTCGCTTTTTTACCACTGGCTTCGTTTAAATTGTTTATGGTCGGTGCTGTTAGATAGATCAGCTGTCAAGCGTCAGCGAACCCGTTCGTCAGCCAATCGTAGTTCTTCAGCAGCAAGTTCTTTCTGGTAAAGCATCGGCGCCCGCGCAATACCATGTGCAGTATCTCTTGCAATGTTTCATGCAGTATCAGTTGGAATAAACATTCGCAGGTACATGCCGAGCAATCTACTGCCGATAAGAACGCAGCTTTTATTGCGGAGGTGCCGCGCCCCGTTCGTGAAGTGGACGCAACTGCTCTGTCCTCTTTTCTCCTTCCTGCCTTTCACATCTTATTGCTAGCTTCGCTTGAATAGTTTCTCCTTAGTGCTGATTAATAGATAAATTTATGCTCTGAAGAGGGCGTGGCGTCCGCCTATCAGAGCAACTAGAGGCACTACTGCACTCTGAAGGGGCTGTATTATTCTGCGCGTTAGTTTCGGTGGAGTAGTCGAGAGGTAACACTTTCGACTGGCAATATGTAGGTCTGCAGTTCGAATCCAGGCTGAGCTGTTCTTTTTTTTCTTCGCTTATTTACACGCTTACGTGCTGTAGACAAGGGCCCGAATTCACAAAACCATCTTACACTAAAATTGTTAGTAAGAGAAAATTCCATCTAATCCCGATGCTTGACATATGCTTAGCTATTGGCGGCCGGCCAGGGGCAAAGAGCACTTACGAAAAAAAAAAATCTTTGTGAATGCGGCCCAAGGTGCGCTGTGGACAATACAACTTATTGTTTCATGCTGGGTATCGCAGAGTTTTCACTTGGCTTCCTTATTCTGCGGTTTTTCCTCCCCTCCAGTCCTTGCAGCACATTGCGTATTTACGAGGGTAATTCCATAAGTTTCCGGCCGGGCATGTATAACTCACAGAGATTTCAACATGGCCGCCTCAGGCACGCAGCGCCATGTATGAGGAGGCCAGCGTACGAGTTTAAGGTGGCTGTCCCACTCCGGCGGCACGACCCCCCCCCCCCCCCCCCCCCCCCCCCCCCGCTTTCAGTACTTTTGGAGCAACCGTGGCGGCTCTTCTACTTAGGATATAAAGTTGTCGTATATACCATAAAAAACCTTAATTCGTGTAGATTACAACTATATATAACATAAAGAAATTGATTAATGTGATTTGGAAATAAATGTTCAAGAACAAGCATGAGATACATGGTTTTTGCGAACTGTGTCTGAGTTGTGACCATATTTAGAAGAAACTACGGCATTTACTGCATTGCGGCTTGCTCTGTAGCTTTAGGACATATTTATCTATTTCATAGATGCAGCAAAACAATGTTGAAATTTTACTTTTTGGATAATTTGCTTTTGAATATTGCCAAATATAGCAATCTTCTGTTGTAAACAGCCCGGCAACTACACGCTCAAGGAAGCTAAATTTTGGATAAATTACAGTTCAAGGACGCAAAATTTCATTCATGTACCTGTATTAGTTTTAAACCGCAGCTTCGTAGCTTTAGTACCTCCCCTCAAAAATGGGCAAAAGTAGAACTAGAATTCTAAATATTGCTTAATTTCGGTCGCACTAGTAGGAAAACTAATAAAGGTACATGAATGAAATTTTGCCGCGAGATTCTCTTGATCGACTTCATGGAAAGAAATACCACCATGAACGCGCATTATTATGCTTCACTTTTAGACGAACTGCATGATGCAATAAACGAGAAGAGGCGAGGGATTTTCTATCATGGCGTCCGCCTGCTTCACGACAACGCTCCAGTTCACACGACGAGTGTTGCAATGGCTGCAACGAAGGACGGCGGTATAGATAGAGCACCCAACCCTATAGCCCAGACATGGCGCCCAGTGACTACTACTTCTTCTCAAAGCTGAAGAAAAGTCTTTGCGGCAAAAATTTGCTGCTGATGATGAAGTGAAGGATGCAGTCTGCGGACATCTTGAAATGTTAGTTAAGAGGTGTGAAACATGTGTTGAAATGAAGGGATATTACATTGACAAGTGACGCAGTTGTTTAATTTCTATCGCCATAAAAGGTTAGTCAGTCCGGAAACTTATGGAATTACCCTCTTACATCGTATACATTCGTGGGCTCAGCACGGCGCGTGCAACGCCCGCGATATTGGGCTAGTCATAGCAACTACACGCTGCACTTGTGTATGGGCACGTCCTTCCGATCCGTTTTAGCATCGGTAATGTCATGGCTGAATGCCGCCGTGGAAGCTGACACGCTATGGAAAATGAAATTCGTAACCGCTACAGGCCCCACCGTCAGAATCGCTGATTCGAAGCGCATGTCCTCGTCATCTGCCGTGGCTGCACTATAGCTGGCACGGCACTGCAGTGGGCTGTTACCGCTGTTACTGCTGCAGCACAAAATCCCTACTGCTTGAGAAATGTGTGTGCACAGCTAGGCACCTAACTCGGTGCACAGTCAATATATATAGCGTGTTGAGCCTACAGCTTACTTTATTTAATCTTTCACATCGTGATCTTAAGAGACAATTCACGCTTTGCCGCGTCTGTCCTCCATCCGTTTGATCTTCATTGTGTGCAGGAGCAATTTTCAATGAATCCGCACAGGCAGGCATGTCTAGGTACCGCGGTGGAAAGCTTATAGGACATAGAGCCTGCGTATATACTGGCGAATTCCTTAAAGTGTGTCAGGTAAAATCATTAAGTCAATAAATAACTTGAAAGTCTGGCGAAGAAATTTGGAAGCGCTGGTGGGTGCACTTGGATGAGCATAACTTTTGGTAACGTGTCACCCCAGGTGCCACGGGAAGCATTGTTTGTAAACGTATGTACTTACAAAGGACCTTCACAGGCAGATGAGTTTAGAATTATTGCGGTAAAGCTTTGCAGACCCTGCAGGTGCAGATTAAGGTTTAGTTAAATGCTGGAATTTTACGTGCCAAAGCCACGGTCTGCCAATGAAGCACGCCGTATAGTGGGGACTACGTATTAATGTTGACCTTTTGGGGCTTTTCAACGTGCGCTCAATGCACCGGTACACGAGCGTTCTTGCATTCCGCCTTCATCGGAATGCGGCCGCCGCGACCGGGATCGAACCCGCGACCTCGTGCTCAGCAGTGTGACGTCATAGCAACTGAGCTATCGCGACGGGTCACAGTTTCAGTCAGTAGCTTAAAATTGCGGGGTAAAATTAAAAACAAAACAAAACAAAACAACAGTGATTGATAAAATTTGGCAGAGCGGGCCGGCGCCATGGCAGCTGCCGCAGACGCTGTTCTTGATGTAGTCCGCCAATGAAAATGTACTGCTCTCCAGCGGAGAAAAGCGTGTCAACGCTATACGATAATTTTCATCTCTCAGCAGTCCTTACGCACCTCTGTGTGCACGGTGTCGAAATGTCAGGAGGAACCAAAAGGCAGGATCGAAAGGGCGAACACGTACATCGCCCTTTCGAGCATAGCCACAAACCCGCAATTTTTTTTCCCTATGAGCTGTGCTTCGAGTCATAGCCTCGGGTTGTATAGCTTAACAGGTCGACTGACTTATGGATGTCTTGAGGATCAACGAGATATGTATGAAGCGCTCCGTAACTCCAGGGCGCTGCCGCCGTTCTCATCATAATCATCACCATAAGACCTTTATTGTTTCCGGCAAATTGCTTGGTCGGCGCCCGCCTAGGAGCCAGCGGAGAGACCATGTATCCCGACGGCTTCCTCGGCCCGCTGGAGTGCCCAGAGTTGGTGATCCAGGCCAGAGCTGAGCAGTGCGGTCCGCCAACGCGCCCGGAGGTCTTCATTGGAGGCCACGTCCTCAGTATTGTTTATTAGTGCTGGACAGTCCCATAAGACATGCTCTAGTGTAGCTCTGTGTCCACGGTGTTTACATGCGTCTGTTGTGTATATGTCAGGGTATATATAGTGCATGATCACTGGGTTCGTGTGGCAGCGTGTTTTTAATTGTCGCCATTGGACGGACTGGGCCCGATTGAGTTTAGGATGAGGTGGTAGATATACACAACTTTGCTTGCGGTAGTGTTGGGTAATATCACTGAATTTAGTGAGCCGCTCTTCCCATTCCCACACATTCTCGACGGTGTCCGCTGAGGTCGCTGCAGTTGGTGTGGCTCGGCAAGTAAGACCTCGAGCCACATTGTGTGCCACCTCATTGGGGTTGGCCGCCGGGGAATCAACAGATGTGTGAGCAGGAATCCATAGAATTTGTGCGCGTTTCTCTAAAATTTATTTTTTATGACAAGATCTGCCGGCCGTGTAGCCGTTTAACTGACGAAGACTTAATTTATCTTCATTGCTAACCTGGCTACTTAGTGCCTACAATCACCGCTTTCATACCTCCCTGCTCGTGCCATCCCAAGACATAATAACCAAGCGTCCCGAACAACAAACGGCGAAGCGTACACCGCGAAAACAAGTCTGTTTAATGAACTGTATTAAAAACTGCGTATCCGGAAACCGTAGAGTTAGCACGTCACTTGCTTGCCGGTCAGCAGGAAGCCAGCACCGCTGACGGTGGGGTTTGTGTGGAACTGTATCTTCATCTCGTCGTCGAGGAACTCGATCGTCCCTGGGTAAGAAGTAGCAAGGAAGAAAATGAAGCTGAGGTGCCGGGAACATTGTAGCAAGTCGTATTTAGAACATGTACCGGATGTTTCAGCGAATTCGTAACTGTTAGTAAAATAAAAAGAACGGAAAAAAAAGAAGTTCGGTTCGAAGGTGATTCAACCTCTAGTTAACGTCCATGAAAGACATTCGCGAGTTGGGGGTGAGAATGCGGTGTATGAACCGTAATGTTTATTGTGAGCCACGCTGGAGCGACAACTTTGGTTCGATGTCAGCTAGAGATTGAATCGCCTTATAACTTTTTGTCATCAGTTACCATCATCGCCATCGCCGCCATCATCATCATCACCGTCATAGTCGCCGTCATCATCTTCCTCAATATCATCATCATAGTCATCGTCATCAGTTCTGTCACATTTTTAGACTACCCTTATGTTCGGGATCGGCCCACGAAATAAGCCAGATCTAGAAACAGACATACCCGATATGTAAAAGTGGCGGCAACTTGCCAAGGGAGACATTATCTTCAAAAAGAAAAAAAAAAAAAAAAAAACAGAAAAAACCTACGGTAGAGATAGAGATGACGTTACGTTGGTGCGACACACTATTTATGGCAACGGACTCCATAAGTTTTGTTAACACTTACAACTTACAACTATACTTACAACTATATTTCACTAACTAACATTTTTAATTTCTTTATGGTAGGAAGGTAGGAATCCCTATACTAAAATCCCATCTGAGTCGTTCATCTACAAAGTTTGCCATAAAGTAACTTGCTGTTTCACATAGTTTTGTCCCTCCGTGCGTAAGGAAGGCTTTCTGAGACACCAATAATTGGAACGCCAGTGCATGTCGGGACAAACTTGCGGACGTGTGTCGGTGCCGGAGCCGGGTGATTTTTGCGACCTGTATGCAGACTTAGTTCTGTAAAAGTACGATTACAAGCGATGTACCCTGCTTTGCCGGCTGTGGCTAAGAGTGGCCTTTACAGAATCTTGGCTTTCGGGCATTAGAATGGCGGACAAAGGAACATGTAATGATTGTGGTCACTAGTAGACCCTGGAACATGTCATTGTATGACGTCCTCGCTACAGTGAACAGAGACGATCGCTCACGGCTTCTCTAGCTAGCGTTGATCACACACCATTGTCAGAGCAAACCGTTTGGAGTCATACCGTCGCATCATAAACCGTCGCAGCAGAGGGCGACCAAGGCACTGCTGCAATTCTTAAGGAGAACAAACCTGCACAAACGGCTTTAGCATTCATGGCGTTCATTGTGCTGCATGCACCTGATCCTGTGCTACGATAGTGTGCGCTGATCGTGACCGGCTGAGATCGTGCGTGTATATGTGATCTGTCCCGTTCTCTACTGTTTAAGTGAAGCTTTATAGGGTCACAAAATTCGGCGGTGGCGGCGGCGGCGGTGGTGGTGGTGTCACGCTGAAAAGTGGGCCGATCCTGATGATAGTGCAGAAAGGGTCCAAGCTCAATGGCACATACCAGGGACAGAAAAGAAAGAGAGACAGAAGGAGAGAAAGAAAGGGAGAGAGAGAAAGAAAATCACCAGCCCTTCCCCTGTAGAGAAAATGGGGGTAAGCAAAGGTTGTGTCTGTACTTAACCTACTACTTTTCGTTCCCTTTCCTTGTACTTTTGTTTCCCTTACGTGCAACTTTCCTTCCGTTGCGTTGTACGTTTCCTTCCCTCGATGCATACATTTAATAAACGTTTATGTTTTATTACCGCGACATGTCGTGAACTTTACGTTACCCTGACGAAGGTCAGATACATACACGACAAGCTTCGCTTACCCCCATTTTCTCTACAGGGGAAGGGCTGGTGAATTTTTTTTTTATCTTTCTACCACCCACTTCCCAGTTCTCCGGTGACCAAAATTTTCATTCTGGTTAACCTCCCTGTATTTCTGTTTTCTTTCTTAACCGTGTTCTTGAGAGCGCTACATTTGAGATAGGCAAACGAGCAGAAGTCATTTTGTTCATATTTTTTTTTCAGGTGATGGTGGCTGTTGTGTTATTGCTACAGGCGATGTTAGCTAGCCTGACATTCAGTGCCGGCAACTTCTCCATCTGGGCACCGCTGTCCATAACAAAAAGCGCGCAGCTAGTCATCCATTAGTTCACAGTTGCCGGAAATGTGACAAAGAGACGCTCTACGTCCTTTCGCACTATGCGTGGTCCTTCCGGGAAAAAATTTAATGATGGACTCACGCATTACCAAATTTTCCTCTATTTCTTCAGAGCCGGTAAAACAGAGCCGCGTAATTAGTGGAAACAACCGCGTCAGGTATTGCTGGACACGCTCTGTAACTCTTTAAAATACAATTCATGCCCTAAAACCAATATAAAAAAATACGCAAGTGATCTTAAGTAAGCGCACTGCAAAAGTATTCTGAGCACCTCAAGACAACTATAGCAACAATATTGTTGCCGCATATCACTTTCTCTTATACAAAAATTAAAAAAAAATATTTTTTCTAGTTACGTGAGAACACCGTTCATATAAAATTTTCTACACGTTATGATTTGTAGCTCCTGCTTATTTTCCTCGTATCTTAACGAGCATATAAACCGCAACCACTGGACGAAAAATGCTAAGTTTGTCAATAGCACTGCCTGAAGTTCTGATTTCACATATAATTTATTTTATCGCTCTCTCCCTCTCTCTCTATTCATTTTGTCGCAGCGGTTGTATGCTTTTTTTGGCGACTGGCCATGGGCGCCGCCTTCTTATTCCCGTTTTTGTACAGTCGGAAGCGCCCCCGGGGCCCTCTTGTGCGACTCAGCCGACCACACTCAGTGTCACTCACGTGTGGCTCCGTACGCCTGCTTTCCGCAAAAGCGGAGCGTGCCGAACTGCAGGTAGTCCTTGGAGCAGCCGGGGTCCTGTTCCAGTTCGAAGGCGTCCATCTTGACCTCGAGCGCGCAGACGCGGAAGTCGTGCTTGCGCAGCGTGTAGATGCAGTGTATGCCCCCCGGGTATCCTCCGCGCCGGAAGCCCGGGCTCATCAGCTGGAACATCTCGGCCGTGATCACCTGGTCGCAGTCTGCTGGCAGAGAGAGAGGCGTGCTCCGGGTGTAGGCATACAGAGTTTATAGCTGAGAATACTTTATGGAGGGAAATTTGCCGCCTGCGCGCGGCCGCCATTGCCACGCTTCATCCAGCACGATAATGTTGGATGG
The DNA here is from genome assembly GCF_013339745.2 of Dermacentor silvarum. Lineage (NCBI taxonomy): Eukaryota > Metazoa > Arthropoda > Arachnida > Ixodida > Ixodidae > Dermacentor > Dermacentor silvarum. The sequence goes on along the minus strand of NC_051154.1, from coordinate 201,769,191 downwards.
ATTTGTCAAAATATTGCTCTGTGGCTTCGAGCAACCTTCTCGGTCTTGATTCCGCAATGATTCTTTTCAGTTAACATTCTTATTTTTCTCTTCGTCATTGGCTCGGACGCCGCTGTTATCACCGGAATCGGCGATTCGGCGCGACGGATGATAAGAAGAATGGAAAACGAAATGAATCGTTACGAAATGTGGACCCTGGTTTCTTATTTTAATAATAATCTGCCGTCGCAAATTGTTTGTACGTGAAACAGTAGCCTCACGTAGACTAATTTCTACCGTCGTAGCGTTTCTACTGTCGTGCTGTTGTGAGCGTGGTGCGTCTCAACGCGACCAGGCTCGTCGCTCCCTCCTTAATTTTCTAGATGAAACTGACTTGACTTCTCGTTTGTACCGTATGTTGCTTCGTTTGCGAGCGACGAGACTTTGGACTGCCTTTTATTTTTGAGCATTCTTTTTTAATTAGTGCGACCTGCTGTGATTTGTTCTGTTCCTCTACTGCTGTGCGCTGTTATTTGTCATTGTTTGACTTTAGTCTTTATGATCTGTCATCTCGTTCTTTACTTTCCTTCTTCCATTTCTATGTTTCTGTCCCCTCCTTCGTGAAGAGGAGGCAGGCATTGTGCCCCTTTCGGTAGCAGTTGACAGCCTGCTCCTTCCCTTCATACTAACTCAGTCAAATGTACTATATATGGTTTCAAACCAAATAATAACAATAAGGATTAACTGACGGGCCGAATTAGCCGATGTAGAGTTAACGGTAGTCTACACTATACTAGCGAATCTTACATTTAAAGAAAGGCAACTATAGAAGCAAGCAATACAATAAATTGTTATGGTGTTTCGGTGCCACGTATGAAGGAATGGCGGGAGTCAATAGAAGCTCACGCTGCGCACTGTAGTGTGTGGTCGGGTGCACTATAGAGTTGTAGGAATGACGGCTGTCACCTTCTCCGGGCAGGGGAGACGCCACGCACCCGCTGGAGATCTGCTTGACGTCGATGCGGAACCCCGAGCGCTCGTACACGTCGTCCGTGTGCAGCTTCAGCTCGATGGAGTTGCGTCCCCGGGGGAAGTCCACGATGACTGCGCCGGCCGAGTATGTGCGTCACTTGTGGAATGAACTCTATGCGTACTGCACGTCTCACGGAACTCACTTCGAAGCATACCATAACGCACCTAAGTATTCCCGAGTATTCCATTCACAAGACGCCTGGTCAGCGGGTCACTTCTCTTGCTATCATCATACCATCATCATCATCGCATGTTTATGTCCGCTACAGGACGGAATGCGCGATCTCCAATTACCATTGTCTTGTGCTGGCTGATTCCAACTTGCGCCTGCAAATTTACTAATATCATCACCCCACCCATTTTTCTGCAGTCCTCGACTGCGCGTCCCTTTCCTTGACACCCATTTTGTAACTCTAATGGTCCAACGGTTATCTGCCCTACGCATTACATGGGCCTGCCCAGCTCCGTTCTTTTCTCTAAATGTCAACTAGAATATTGGCTATCCCGGTATCTCACGTAATACATATCATGCTTATTATGATGTAGGAGAGTAATATATATCATCCAGATGAATTTCCTACAGAATTGTTGCAGCTAAAATTTAACATTTTCTTCAAATAAACGTTCGTGGGAGCAATACGAACGCGGCCCATTAGGAGGTCTGTTATTGCACAGCTGTACTCGAGCATAGCTGCTCACCTGGCGGCCATGTAGTTTTTCTTCGAGCGTAAAGTACTCACTGGTCTGCCCATCGCGGCGGCCGCAGTAGCGGGTCCCCTGGATTTCCAAGTAGTCGGAAGGGCAGCGTCCGCTCCTCTGAACGCCCACGTCGAATCGGCCGAAGGTGAGTTGCGCGCGGCATACGCTCGGACTGGCACGATGGATCCAGTAGCGGCAGTCCAAGTTGGCCGGATACGCGAACGGATGCCGGGGGCTCTCCAGCACGCCGCCGTCGTAGTGTAGCCGGCCGCAGGTCGACGGCTGCGCAGGCGACGAAGAGCCGCCGCCAGGACGTCCCACGGCCGGCCCTGCGTCCATGAACGATTGGTACACGTTTCCGGGTGCTCGCTCCATGCTCTACAACTGAACCGCATCGTATTGGAACCGACAGTAATACAAAAGCGGTTATATAGGTGTAAACTGACGCGCGACCTGGTGGTATACCGTGGAAGCATGCTGTGCTCGTGCGTGAGCTTGTCGTGGCGCACTTGCAGATTCATTTGCACGCCATCGCTGGTTGATTTGAGCTAGGCAGTACGTCAGTGCAAGTGTTTACATCGCATTGTCCTTGTTCCGTTTACTTTTGGTTCAGCCCGTGCCTTCTCCGTAATACGATTGAAATTTTGCGTTGGCGAGAACTTGACACATTTGGCAACCACGCATGCCGCCGTGTACTAAGAGCGTCATTTATGTCGTCCTGTACTTTAACTCAGTAGATGATCATCTTTTCACCGCTGGAAGTACTCAGAACGGCTTTTCGTATAACGCTGCAAGCTCCCCGAAGGTCGGCTATTCTCATGTGGGTAAAACACCGAAATACTGCGGGTAAACACTGAACAAGTTCCTGATTGCGGCAAAAAATGCGCGTTTGAAATGGTTGCAGTAGTTTCACGTGGCCAGGCACGCGATCACAAAAAAAAAAAAAAAAAAAAAAATAGAAAGTGCAAATTTACCGTATATATTGCGTGCGTTAAAGATATTGTGTTATCGTCAAGTTATCGTCAAGCTTCGGCCGAAAATGGCAGCCCGACAAAAGAAACCACTGAAAGCGATGTGGGATGTCCGCCATGTGGAGGTCATGAATGCAAATGCTGGGTTGTCGAGACTCCAGCCATTCCAAAATGAGCGAGAATGTTTCAGTGGTCACGCCGGTGCATTTCATGCCAGTGGAGGAAAACTAGACACAAGTAAATGCAAGTGTATAAAGACGTGTGAGATAGGACTGACCGAATCATTATGAATATTCTGCCTGGTCCATTGTGACCTTAAAAAAAAAAAAAAACGTACGCGCGTTGCATGCAGGGCGCCCTGAAAGTGATTATGAGCGCAGGGCTCTCCTTGGTGGACCTGGAAAGCAGCGTACCCCCGAACAAGCAGGGGCGAAATATTTATCCCGCGGAAGTATTTGATTCTTTTGTGTCGTTTGTCTTCCTCTTGGATTACAACGCACCACAATTCTTTTCCGCTTTAGTCGTCACGAGGTGCTTTGTGCTCAACATAATCAACAAGCGGAGCTCGGACGGAGAAAGTGCGGCCGTGTCTTTGCGAGGTGAGCACCGCCTGGAGCAAACGACCTCTTAACGACGTACGACTCTGTTAGCTTCGGTATTGTAAACATTAACGAGTGGAATACATAGGGAAGACACATTAGACAAACAAAACTGTAGACAAAGGTTCGTGAGAACGTTTTTGCTGCCCTAAGGAACATAAAGAAAGATAGAAAACTTAGCGTTTAGCCTCACCGAGCGGCGCCCGTGTACAGCCGATGTCGCTCTGTGTCACCTTGATCTCGAACCCCTTGCGGGTGGTGGTCAGGTCGGAGGTAAACACCAGCCGCAACTCGTCCGCCTCGCGCGGGAAGTAAAGAACTGTGGTGGAACACGACTAATTAAGCATACAAATGCACACAGACGCAAAAAAAAAGCTAATAACATTTTCAGTTCCCATTGAAAAATCTCGTAAGCCTCATAGCTCTCACTTCTAATAATTCCATGCGATATATGGGAACCTTTTGGTTTCTATATGGGATCCCCATATGCTATGGGATTGTTGGATATGGGGGTTATGTTGCATATAGTTTTTTTTTCGATAGGGGTATAATTTACAAATGTTATATGAGTAACGCCAAGCTGTTGAGTTCAGCTTTTCAAAGTTATCTTTAGGAAGGAGCGAGCGAGTTTATTAATGTTAACTGGAAAGGCGCTACAGCCCTGAGCGGTACCCGAAACGTCCACGACGCTCCGCCATTCCTGCGTACCCACTTGCTCCCGTATATAGTATTCCTAGTTTTTTTTTTCTTTTCTCTTCCGTACAAAGGAAGGTGCCCTATGGTGGCGTTCATCATTGGAGAGGCATGCATCGGAATAATGAAGTAGCCTTAATGAAGCACATAAAAACGTGCAATAAATATCAGAGGTCGCGCCACAGTCGCCAAATAGGAAGGTTTTTCTTGTAGCGGTGGTTTCACATCTCTCGGGACAGCTATATCGTCGAGAGCTCATGTTCGTGTTTTCATAGATTCGTATTTACTATCTCGCATTTCAACTCCGTTCAAGTTACCCGCCGTGGTTGCTCAGTGGCTATGGTGTTGGGCTGCTGAGCACGAGGTCGCGGGATCGAATCCCGGCCACGGCGGCCGCATTTCGATGGGGGCGAAATGCGAAAACACCCGTGTACTTAGATTTAGGTGCACGTTAAAGAACCCCAGGTGGTCGAAATTTCCGGAGTCCCCACTACGGCGTGCCTCATAATCATATCGTGGTTTTGGCACGTAAAAATCCGATAATTTAATTAACTCCGTTCAAGTCGTGTCTCTTTCTCCGATCGCAAAAGATTGACGGAGCCCTGAAATGCACGCTTTGGTTTTTGGCTATTTCTCGTACACTAGAATTTTCATTTTTCTTAATAACGATGTTGTTGCTGTTATGGCGTATATTAGCAGTAGCGACATACAGTTGCCTTTATTCAGACCTCTGCCTGGCCCAAAATTTGCATCGGCATTCAAATTAAGAGTCGATTCCTGTCGCAGTTAAACAAGCAAGTGGAATCAAGCAAACAAGTTTGGCTGGTGTAAGCACCACTTTCTTTTAGGTCGCGCCTCAGGACGAGGAACTTGTTAAGCAGTATACGCATTTTACGATTTCACGTGCGAACTCACGTATGATCTATCGTACAAGCAAACTGCCACATCCCACCGTTCTCTAACGCGGTCCATCAGTCGGAGCAGTCATCTTTACGGCGTGCCGTGCGGCGTAACGGACGCCACATCGTGTCACGTTGAGGGCGCGGGCGTGTGTGCTGCGCAGGAGGGACACTCGCCTCGTGAGGTGGACGACCGGAAGCCGCAGAGTCGCTCGCCGGTACTCTCGATGAGCAAGGAATCGGCTACGCAGTCCGGGGCGTCCTCGACGTCGAAGTCGACCAGGTCTAGCCGCAGCTGACACACGCTGGGCCGCGACCGCCGCAGCCGGTACACGCAGCGCACCCCGCCCGGGTAGTCGCCCGGGAACGACGGCGACCGCACGATCTCCACGTCCCGGGACACGGTTCGGTCGCAGCTTCCCGGCGACGATGGTGGGGCTGCATGCGCCGCCGCCGCGCTGCATGCAGAGCTCGCCACGGCTCAAGTACAGCTGTGCGCGTCCGCCAGCTGCGCTCGCTTCGCGAGCGCTACGGCCGCGACCGTTAACCGTACCAGTCGCGAAACTTAGCTTCAGATTTTGACCACGTTGTTGGTGAGCGACCGACGAACTTTTGGCAGCATATTTGTAATGGTTTTGAAGAGCTCCATGATATAACTCAGCATGGTGCATCCCGAGCTTCTAGCCCGGGAAGCACCTTGACACGGGAGCTTGTGCTCGAATTTTTGTTGGATTTGTTTTATCTGCAAGGCATTGCACCAAAGGTTTTGTGGGTGCGTTCCTTGTGGCCACAAAAAGAAAGAAAGTGGATTTTGGGAGCTATGAGATATTGGTGAATGTCACGAGCAATGAGCTGACGGTCACCTGTCACAGCACTCGTCTCCATTTTGTAGCGCCTGCCAATATATCTGCCGCAAGTGGCATGGAAATTGGGAAAGCTCCAAATTAAAAAAAAAAAAACTGTCAGCGGGTTGGTTTTCGCGGGGCTTTCGCAGCTGGTATGGTTAAAGATACGTCCGATACACATCGCGGTTAAGGCACAATATCACAGGCACACGTCCCGCGCGCTGTTTCGCGTGCTGAAAGCATGGATAGCGGCGGGCATTCCTGTGGCATGGGTGAAATGCCCAGAGGAAATGCCTGCGCTCCGCTTTAAGATTCTCACTGACATATATTCATGCACTCTAAAGAACCCCAAAGTGTCGAGAGTGAATCCGCAGATAGCATTTTTCGTACTGCATGGGCTCACGAAGCCTTCTGTGCCGCCGTGCTCGTGCTTAGGAGGGCACTCATAGTGCATATAGCGTCCGATTATAACGCTGCTGTGATGATTCGTATACGCACCCCTGCTGAGCCTGGGCGTCTGTGAAGGTGAGCGTCATTCGCTGTCGACATCGCTTCCCAGCTTTGCGGCCTGTAGAAGGTCGGTCGTATGCTCCCGACCTGTGGCGCGTTGCACTCGCGACAACTGAAGAAGCGGCGTCACATTTTTGCTATTCTAGCACTACGTTTCTGATCTAAAACAATGTTTTCGATGGAGCACTCATATAGCACAACTCTGTCCTTAGTCAGATATCTCACGCAGACACAAATTTCAGCTGAAGTTTCATGATGAGCCATAGCGTAAGCGTCCATGAGAAAATGGCGCGCATGAAACTGCGATGTCAAAGCGGTATAGAAACACTGAACTTATTCTGTCATCATTTATAACGGTAAGAAGAGCCTTCGTTTTAAAGGGTATCCGTTGCAACTAAAACCTTGTAAATAAGTATACAAAACATGACGTGGGATAACTGAATATACGCATACAATGATTAGCAATTGCGGCGATGAGGCAGGAACAGCTAGCAGTATTCGTTCTGCAGCATTGCCGGCTGCCGTAAATTGTGCAGGATGTTTTTTCTGAGAATTAAATACATTTATGATAAAAAGCGGGGTTGTATACATTCCTTCGCAGTCGATTCTGCCGTCCTTTAAATATTGTGCTGGTTTCCTCGCATCCGCAGACATCACATGCAGGACTGTCAGCCATTCCAATGAGTGCTGAATAAGCTTTCGTAAAGGCAACTTCCAACCACAACCGACACAAAAGAGGCGTCTCGCGTCAGTGAAGTCCGGCCGGAGATCCGAGTTGCAACGAAGGGTTTAGTCTGTGCAGTCTGGTGCGCCTTGTATGCTTTGTTGAGTTCTACAAAGCGAAAGTGATGACGGCCTTTACTGCAGAAGCTACTACTTCTTTGTAGAGCCTTATGCCACTCCTGAGAACAAACTACAGACTCACACACACACACACACACAAAAGAGAAAAAGGGGAAGCAAACCAAGAAGCGCGGCATGCTCCGATATCTTATGTATATTGGTGGAGCAATCACGCGCCCGCGGTCATCCACGGCCGAAGAATCACTTCGCAAACGATCGAGTTTTTAGGCCATGCAATTGGGTCAGCTTGTTGCAGCAACCGTCTCTCGGCATCTAATGCTTGGCAAAAAAAAAAAAAAAGTGACACCTACAGAGCTTTAGGTGCGTGACGTAGCTCATTACGACGGTGCTGTATAGCTCATGAGTGTGAAAACTGGATAACTAGCCATGTGTGCGCTGTGCACAATGTTTGTGCGTGTTGAGTGATTGGTGAATTAAAGCCGCTGCACTTAACTGTTACAATTAGTGTGAAATACGGGCGAACGGTCAACATTACCACGCAGCGGCCGAGTTCACAGGTGAAGTCGGTGCATTGAACGCCATATTCAATTTTGCGCACTTATGTACCTTGCGGCCAGAACTGTACACGTAGATATATTGCGTGCATAGCTGCATAGTGGCACGCAGCTGTAGGTCGGTATGTAGAATTTCAATGAAGGAATGCTGGAGAAACATCACAAAACATACACGAACGCGGTAGGGCGGGCGACCGGCTTCCGGAGCCGGCCCGTATCTATCGCTCACAATGGCGGCGGAAAGTCAGCGTCGCCTGGCTGCAGCACAGTGTTGTCGAAATTATGCAAGTCACCTAACTCTGTCGAGTGGTAACTGCCACCGTGGAGTTACAAGTAATGCATGGCGGTGCACCTGTGACCTGATTGAGAGACATTCTTTAACGAGTGCTGGAGATGTTTGCCTGGACTTATGGCAGGCACGCTATATACTCCATATGAGTCTAGAGATGCACGAAATGACCCACTCATACACAATGCCCAACATGCACAAGTAACAAGCACAAGCATACACAGTAACAAGAGTCCAGTGTGTCTGGTTCAAGGCAGTGTCTCGGAGGTAGACTAAATGCGCATTCGTTCTGCGCAGAGCAGTAGCGGTGCTGTTCCAAGGTCCAAGAATATCGTGCAACTCCTGAAGAGTCGCCACGTAACTTTAAAGCAGATTTTTAGGACCGCTCGTGAGGACGCAAGGTGCGTGCCGACGCACAAACACATGGCGTAAGTTAACAGTGTTGATAGCTGGGCTAGTTGGAACGGATGCATTGATACAAACTGCAAGACAATACGGGACACAAGGAAAGAAGGGGACAGACGAGCGCAGACTTACAACAGAGTTTATTAAAAAAGAAAACGACAACCTTATATGCGTGTGCAGCCAGAGTGTCTGGTCATCATCACGGTTACAAAGATGAAAAACATATGAAGCAAGCATGAGTAGACACCAGCATGATTCAAGTGTAACACATGGAGCGTAAATAATCGTACTCCTTGTTTGACAGATCAATTGAAGGAGGACGAACACCGCCCTCTCCCCCCCTTATGATATGGAATGCCTCAATGATTCTGGTAATCTGGCTATGGTAATCCGGCTATGGTGTAAGTATTCGTGCGCATTGCACACACTATATACACAGTGGCGTTCACATCAATGCACTTTGTGGAAAAAGTTGTTGGTATATAGGCGACGTTTAAACGAATGCGGTGTAGACATGTTACGGTCACGCATTAAAAGGCCACTCGGCATGTGAAAATCGCATTTTGGGTCTATAATTTGATTGAATCCGTACTGTTGTGGCGCTTGACACCAAAGTTCATGTAGAGAGCGCCATGCAACGGCACTCACGAGGGCTGAGTAGAGAATGACACGGATTAGAGAAAGACCCTATTAGAGAATGACACGGGTATCCGTTGCGATGAGTCGCCATATGCGCCACTCCAGTGGCCCGGTTAGCTTCAACGTTGCCCACTATGACGCAGAGTGCGGGGAACTACTGAATCATGATGTTGTGGTTCAGCCAAGAAGTATCTGTATTGTTGCGTCCTGAATCGGCAGTGCGCATCCTTTGAGTGTTTCCCCCTTCATCAGCGGCCGCCTACTTGGCGACAGTGCCCGTCACCGACCATGACAAGCTGACCGTCGCGGAGATGCCACTGATTGATGGGAGGGGCCAACTTCGTGGAATTATACTACCACGGGAAAGGCGATGATCTCGGTTTCCCAGATGGCCACGCAGTTGCGGCAAATGCGAGGGCGAGGATGCAACATTAGAGGCGCAGTTCTGTGAACAATACGACCCCTCTGATTGGCCGCACCAAGGTCATCAGATTCCCTAGTGGGGTCAACTAGGGAAGACGACTGTTTTACAAGCGGACACCATGGGTGCAGTGGTGCGTCCTGACGTGTTTTGATATGTGCTCAGAGATGTAGTGAGCTGAGACATTCAAAGTGCTCCCTCATGGAGTGGGCTTCCATATTTGGAGCCACTGTAAACATATACAATAAACCTTTTTTTTCCTCTCGCTCTTAAGCCCGGTCGTACTTATCCCTTTGGCTGAAGGATCATCGGCCTAAACGCTACCACGAGTCCCAACAGTGTGTAGACGACTGATGTCTCGAACAAGTTGATGTTTTGCTTGTGGCACCCTCAGGGAGAAAAGGGCCGCCTGAGAATCTGTGAAGATCACCCACCGATTTGCTGGCTGGTTCAAAACGTGAGCAAAAGCAGCGCACACTGCAGCGAGCTCCATGGCAGTGGTGGACGTCCTATGGCTGAGCCTGGCCGAAATTATTGTTTTAGTGGATGGAGTCCAGACGCCTATTGTAGAAGAATCAGATGTCACTGAGCCATTAGTATAAATGTTGCGGCGGCCTTCATATCATCTTGAGATGTGCTTAAGTGCAAAGTATCTTAAAGCCGGCAAAGGTGCGTTAGCTATTCCCTTTATACTTGACACTGTCACAGTGATCGTCGGTGGAGAACACTTCTACGCTGGTAAAAGAGGCGCTGAAGGGCTCTCATAGTGAGGAGGGAGCATGTCGCGTACCGCAGAAATACTAGAAGCTGCAAGGGGATGATCTGGTGCTCTTGCGACGTATCGAATATGAGCGCGAAGTAGCTCTTGCGTTTTGAGAAATTGGAACGAGAGAGAGAGAGAGAGAGAGAGAGAGAGAGAGAGAGAGAGAGAGAGAGGTTTATTGAAGAAAGGCAGAGAGGTCGGCTGAAATTGGAACGAAAAACGTATGCTCTCTATCAGCTTGCAGTGTTCCGGGGAAGTCCCAGACAAGTCCGTAATATTTTGGCAAAAATTTTAGCACGCGTTGCGAGAGGCTCCGTAGGGCCGGCAGACTGTACCAAAGGATTCTTTCGCAAAGCGCTGCGTCTATATATAGGTGCAGTAGAGACTTAACAGGCGGCAACCGTTCACTCCACCGCAAAGCATGCGAAAGAAGTTTGCGAAGGATTCGAGCTCCTCCTTCAATTGTTTGACGTGCAGCGTCCACGTCAGGAATTTGTCAAATGTAACTCCCAGAAACTTGTGGCTGGCGACGTTTTATACGGGCGTGCCTGCAACCTTTAGGACATAGTGTGAGACGTCGCGCCTCATAAAGGCAATGACAGAAAACTTCTCAGGATACATTTCAAGGCCGTGGAGCATGAGGAACTTCTCTACTGAGTTGACGACCTTCTGCAGCCTTGCACACAGCACGCACATTTTACGTCGTGATGACCATATACAAATATCATCTGCGCATGGCGAAATGTCTACTGAATTCGGCGTGGATTTCTCGAGGTCAGTGGGGGAGATATTAAATAAAGCTGGGCTTAAAACCCCACCCTGGCGAACACCACCCAATGCTTTGTTCGCCGTGGTGTCTCCGTCACAGGTCACCATATAGGCTGTTCTGTATTCAGGACGCTAACAGATGCAATTGTACATGCTACCACTTACGCCTACGGATTTCATTGCCGTAAGAATAGCCTCATATGCCACATCACCGAAAGCTCCTTTTATGTCAAGGAGGACCGCTATACTAATATGTGCTGCTTTGTTCTCCTAATAACGTAGCAATAACGTTGTCTGTACTGCTGTGGTCTTTTCTAAAACCAGACATTTGCGACGGATAAATGTTTCAGTCAAGGCGCCCAAGGACCATCTTCTTCACAAGCTTTCCAATACAACTAAAGAGTGCGATTGGTTGATAAGAATTGAAAGTTTTACCTGGCACGCTTCCAGCTGGGTTCGAGACGGCAGTTCTGCCACGAACTAGCTGTTGTAGATGTTGAGGAGCTTCTGCTTAGCCTTGTCGCCTAGATGTGCGAGCGTGGTTTAACTTATGCCATCTGGTCGCGGCGATGAAGACCTCTTCACTAATGCCAACGCATTTAGTAGCTCTGCCATGGTAAATGGCTCGTCGGGTAGATGTGAGTTGGCACTGATGATGTAATTGCGGCTGTTGGTGCAGTTACTATTGTGCAAAAAACCTACGCTGCTCCAAGTTGCTGTTGTTATGGTGGATAGTTACAGAGCTGAAAGAATGGAGTTGCATCAGTTGTTTCCTCAGTCCGCGCACGATGTTCCATACTCTAGTCAGTGGCTTCCTTGGGTCAAGCTTTTACCAGAATGATCTTCATTCTATCCTTGCCAGCTTATCAGGATAACGTTGAATGTGCTTTAACGTCTGTCTTGATATGCGTATTCTCTCCTCGGCAGATTATCAGGATAACGTTGAATGTGCTTCAACGTCTGTCTTGCTATGCGTATGTCTTCCACAGATAGCGTCCTGCGCGCACGCCTCTCAGACCTGCGACGTATAACGCGGAGCCTTGCATACTCGGCGTCGGCTGCGGAACACGACTTCGGCAACTCGAGGAGTTTTGAACTGTTCTTTCTAGCGCCGTATATTATTTTTATAAACTTCTCCTACTTCTTGTCAGTGTCGTCAGAGTCCTCAGCCATTGCTGTGAGCACTTCTCCGTCTGTGCAATGAATTTCACGCTTTAGTGGGCCTCTTCCGAAGCCATTAACAACAATGTAGGCCGGAAGGTTATCGCTCCCATTGTACTCAATGTCGATAAACCAGGTAACAGGCAAGAATAGACTTGAAGAGACCATGGATATGTCCAAGGTACTGGATCTTTAGCTCCCTGTAGGACGTTGGTTGGCCGTTATTGGGATGACCCAAGACATTTCGATGAGCTAATAAGTCTAGCAGGCGCTGGCCTCGAATGGTTGTTTTCACGCCACCTCAAGCTGCGTGATGCACATTGAAATGATTAGTGATTATGCGAGGTGGAGGCATTGCTCGAAGTATGTCCTGTAGCCAGTCAGCGTCAAAATGTGCCCAAGTTTGGATGCATGCAGTGATCACAGTGTTGAATGGAATAAAGAAAAACGCGAGCTTCAAAAAAGGACGGAAAGAAAGACAGAGACAGAGGACAGGCGCTCTTTCCGTCCTGTTTGAAGTTTGCGCTTCCATTTATCCAATTCAATAATGAACCAACTAGTCCAGCAAGGCATTTTGTTAAGCGATCACCCTGTAACAGAACTTATTGCGCTTCACCGTTGCTGCAACGTACTCGTTGGTCGAATCAGCTGGTATGACATGACATATAAGTGTAAGGTCGTTCCGGATTACTAATAGCACTTTGCTGAGAGCTGCGCCTGTCTTGGTTTGCGCGATCGTGTAGCCGGAGAGGCGCAAGTCTGAGCGCACAAGACATTTTGAGATGACGATGATTTAAAAACGGTGCTTATGTATAAAAAACTGTCTGAAATCTGAGAGGCGGCGATTTAAACTGCAGGCATTCCACTGGAATAGTTATTGTGTAGTATTTGTGGCTTTGTTCCTAGACGAGCTTTATGGTGCTGGTGGGGATTGCCATTTGGCCATTTGGTGCTTGCAGACGTAAAAGAAATGGAATGAGAAAACCATTAGTGCATGAAGTTGAGCCAAGCCACAACGGCTATGATGATAATGCTCCTGCAGTCTCCCGTATTCGCTTCCATGTTGCACATCTCGTGGACGTTGCTTGTATACTGCAATATTAAAGCAAACCGCTCCAGTAACGGACGCACCTCGATTATCTGTCCTTGATTGTAATCGTTTTTGACAAATAGAAATAAAAAGAGAAGCGGAGTTATATGTTATGCGACCTTGATGTTATCATTGTGACAAATGCTCTCCGATGTATCAGGTGTGGCTTTTTTTTTCTTCTTACGGCTTTCTCAGAGTGTAAACGAAATTCATAATTGCTACAGCACAGAAGACGAAGGGAAGACACAAAACGCATGGTCCTGTTATTTCGTACCTCCCCTTCGTCTGCGTTAACGAAATGTTTACGCTTTGAAGTCGCTAACAAATTTAGCAGGAACCAGGTTTGGTTGACGCTGGCGTAGCAGCAGAGGCGATAAACGTTCTCCACCAGGCATAGCAAAAAGCTTGCCTTCTTGAGGAAGCCTGCTAAGGTCAAGGGCGATAAATATCTTACATCCTTGTGCATTTTCGCGTACCATTTCGCGTACCATTTTCGCGTACTGGTTTCGTTTGTAGCAGGAGATACGCGAACAGCAAGGTTTCACTGGAATTTCGAACACCGAGAAGAACAACTCACGTTTGCGCTCCGAATGATATGTACTCACGTTCTGCCACCGGGTTGAGACATGAATTCTGCAGTTGGCGAATTTCGATCTCGAAGCCCGAGTCCGTCCGGAATCCGTCCGTGGTGAAATACAAGTTCACAGAGTCCTGGTTGAAGTCGTACGTTCCTGTGCAAGATATCATATCGCACCTCGCATACACAGTTATATACCCATACATGCTGCTCAGCGTACCGTTAAACTTGATGGCCGCATTCATATGTCATCATTGTATTATTATTATTATTATTTGATATTCAAACACAAACAATGGAAAGAGAAGGAAATAGGGAGGGAGCAGGTTGGCAACTGCCACCGACAGGGGCACAACGCCTGCCTACTCTTTAGGAAGGAGGGGATAGAAACAGACGTAGAAGATATGAAAAAGGGAAGAGGAAAGAAACAGTAAGATGACAGGGCACAAAAGACTAAAGTAAAGCTAACGACAAAGGATGGAGTGCGCCAGTAGGAACAGAACGTATACGCAGGAACAGGAAAATAAGAAGGACGTGCAGGTCTCACTAATTTCAAGAGAATGCACATTTTTCAGCCGCGTGAACACCACACACACAAAAAAAAGAGAGAGAAAGAGAGAGAGGTTGTCGCGCTAAGCGTGACTGACAAGCACCACTGAGAAGCGTATGGGGTTCCGGCCATTCCAGCGCTTGATGTTACGGCTCAAAGCGTGCAGGCCTCTGGTGGATAATTAACACTGGTGGATAATTCTTTCAATTTATATAGAAAGATCCAGCAGAGCTTCTCCCGTTTACTGACATTACGTCAAACGCAGACACCTTGTCTAAATAACGCCAATTGATCAGCGCTAGGCGGCGGAATTGATCACGAGTCATCGTTCGACACAAGAGGCACTTTATAGTTGGCGTTCAATAACGAAAGTTATGTCGCATACATTCTGATGTGTTGTTTTGGTTGCACGTAATCATTTGTCCAACTGGACGATAAGGGCGTTACGAAACATCGTTCTTTATATGTAACTGTCAATCACTTAAGTATGTCTTAAAACGGCGAGAATAATTATAGTTTTGTATACAGCGTCGTTTATCTTCAGGGGAGACATTAGTATTCAAGCGCTCGTGGCAGCTCAAAGTTTGTGTGAACAGTCCTGCAAGTGAACGTTTCATTAATACACATTTTCGTTAGGTGCACCGACGTCAGCCCGAGTTGCTCTAACAGGGCTGGCGTGTTAAAAAAAAAAAAAAACACATTCGGGATTAAATGAAAAACTGTAGTCATTGTCAGTTGCCTTCTCCGTGCCTGTGCGGACAGATTTTCTTCCTACCATATCTGCTTTTCTCATCATTTTTTCTACCCTTTCCCCTTCGCCTATGCGCAGAGTAGCAAACCGGACAGGCTAACAGGTTAGAGCCTCGTTAAGTTCTTTGCCTGTAATCTCGTATTTTCTCCTTTTCTATCTCTTTCCTCCTTAAGTGCCATATTTTTGGCCACCTTTCCCCCCATAAATTTAAAAGAAATGTTTAAGTGATATAGTACATCGGTCTGAATACCAGTGAGGTGTTTCTCTTTATAGTGCACGGCCATGTTCAGTGTGGTCCACTGCTAAAGGAAACACATGAGTTCAGAGCGCGTGCAAAACTTTCCCTGTGGCAAGTGTACAATCGTACGGTTTTATACAGGAGATGGATTTGTCGTTGGTACACCGCTGGCACCTTTCTGGAACTCTATGCAGCGCACCGAGACAGCTTCAGCCGGTACTTGTAGCTACAGCGCCAGCAAAGTGAGAGCCGCACATTGGAGTGCTCCCTTTAATACTTGACCACACTGTACTTCCCTAGAACCCGTCATGTGCTTAAGCAAAGACAAATGCGTAACAGAATGCCGAAATACAACAGTTAGGGGAAATGTTCCGCATGTATTCAGCATGTTATGACAACTTGCCTACTTATACCCGTAATTCCGGACTTTTTCCCTCTGAAAGCGAAGCGTAGAAGGTGCGCGATCGATTGTTTGGACGGGCCACAGCATTCATGATATATATATATATATATATATATATATATATATATATAGTGGGCGTTTTGAGAGAGGCGCACTCACGGCTGCCAGCGTAGCGTCCGCAGATCCTACTCCTGTCGGGCATCTCGAGGTAGTCCTTCCGGCAGCCGAAGCTGTTCTCGAGGTTGAAGCGCCTGAAGAGCACCTGAAGCCGGCACACGTTGCGGTTGAGCCGAAGCACCGTGTAGCGGCAGCGCAGGTTGGCCGGGTAGCCGCGTGGGTAGCCAGGAGAGCGGACCAGGGAAGACACTGCCGCCAGCCTCTGGTCGCACACGCCTGCCGCGGGGAACCAGCGCAAAGTTGGCATCAATGGCGTTTCTTCGGCACGCCCGGCAGAGCAAGGCCCGTATCCACAAAACTGCTGTCGCGCAAGTGCGCGCCGCGACTGCCGCGTCGATCGCCTCGCGTTTTCACGTCGATCGTAATCGCGATTGGTGGGCGCCCGAACGCCGGCCAAACACGAAGCGCTCTTGCGCATTAGTGAATACGGGCCCACAAGTTGAAACGCGAAACATAGCAATACCTCGTATACCGCTACGTTGAAAGCGGCCCACGACTTCTAGAATAAATAGCAACATATATATATATATATATAAGAATATTTATTTCATTTTATTTATTTTGTCGTATTTTACTTCATCTGTACAATAAAAATAATAAAAAATAATAGTCAATGAAAATAAACGATTAGAGAAAAGATCGAGGGACGCACGACGTGCCACAGTTTTTCCTTTTTTTTTCGCGTTTAGCCTCGGGGAGTCTTGAGCGAGGTCTCATGAGAACGTATGAGACCGTTGGCGGAGAAAAGAATATCACACCGTGTTGGATCGCGAAGTTTCCAATCACTTTCGTTTGGGCTACTTGTGACACGTAGCCTCGAGGTTCTTTCGCTGCTCAAAACATTTGTAAAACTTTGTTGAAACAGCGTCCAGAGCTGTCTCTTCCGGCTCCGGTCAGTTTTTTTTCTCCGTTTTCAAAGCCGAAGCCTTTAAAGAAAATTATGTTATATAATATTATTGAAGATTATAGATGTTATAATAGAAGATTACAAGAAGAGTTTATGTTTGATGATTTATATAGCCTGGCCTTCGGTGGCCTATTTTTCACAATCTCATCATTAAATAAACGTCAACAACATAGACTAGCCACCAACGGACACGCTGATATCTGTAAAAACGGCAAACTGATCAGCAGCAAGGAATAAATATGAAACAAGTGCGATGCAGCTGCTATTGGCGAAGCGAAGTGGCGAAGCACCTCTTTCGAGGAGCTAAATCTCAACGACAGGAAGAGCTTTTCAAGATGAATTTTTATGGATTGATGGTCTACCCAGCGCGCGTTTATGATGCACAATGCCACAGTAATAAGAAATAAAAGAAATCGCTCGTCTTTAGTGAACTTGAGGCGTAATCGGTATGTATACGTATATCGCTGCTATATATGCCTCCCGTCATCTCAAACTGTGGCGAGCTCGTCTTACATTCCTTTACAGGCTTGCTGCCAAGCTGCGAAGCTATGAATATGCCCTCGACAACAGCCATTCACGTGCATTAAGGCTGCTTCAAGCAGTGCGCGCTATTCCCTCGCCGCGCCTCTATGCTTCGCACGGCACGAAAGGGGTAAAATAATGGGGCTGTTATTTAATGTGTCAATGACTGTTTGCGCAATGAACGCGGCTTTCCGTCGCACAGCCATTTACTGTACCCGTCCGGCCTTACGTTGGGTACAGGAAATAGAAACGTTCTGGGAGCGAAAAAAAAAAAGTGACACCGTACAAATATGCATGTAATACAATGAATGCGCCAGGTATACATTAATGTGCAAGCCGTTACGGTTGTAAGATTGCGACTTGCAAGAGTTTTTCCTGCTCCAAACATGTTCTTGAGCCGGATTTCTCCATTGTCATTCCGCAAATATGAGCATGCTCCCCAAATTGTCTGTATCGCATGCTTTCACGCGGAAAACATGCGCGCGTTGTCCGTTTCCATATTTGTATACACATGTACAGAATACAATGCACTCGACGTAGCAACAATTAGTTCACGACAGCTTGAAGATGTAAAGAGCGCAGAAGGCTCAGAAACAACGCAGTGATCAAATGAAACGTATATACGTATAGAGATGCACCATTATTCAAGGAACATGGACCCGTATTCACAAAGCTTTACGTTCGTAAGCGATATTTGCCATTGTCCGGCGGCCTTCGGTAACAGTATCATCAGCATCCCTGGGTCACACAAAACAACGCGCACCGAGCGCTAGCCCTTGTCACCCTGTCGATCTGCGTTGCTTCTGCGCCGTTCCAAACCCTCAAGCTGCCGTGAGGTACAACTTGTACGCAAACATTTTTTTTCGCTTTCTCATGGTCGTGCATTCTTTGCAAAAAGCGGGACACGTCTGTCAAATGCGCATGCGCTTTGTCCACTTAGGTTGCGGAGCCATCAAAAGCAAGCGGCCGTGCGGATAGCGGTGTCTTTCTGCTGCAGAATAATGCAACTGCCACAGAAGACAACCAGCGAGCGAGCAAGCGAAATGACTTCTGTGCTTGGTGTGCAAGCGTTCTCTCGCATTTCTGAGTCTGTTCCACAAACTGCCACGATTTATGTCACTTCTCGCACAGATCGCCTTTGTGCACATCTGTGTGTGCACATTTGCCCATATGGGCGCTGCATAACTTTGCAATGATAAAGCGCTCATATCGTGTCATATGACCGCGGGAGCGCGTGTTGTGCTCGTATACACACCGTACATTGCAGAAACATCCGAACCTATTTTTTTTTAGTATTGAATCATCGCCTCATTTTTTTTCTCATCTTCCTTTCCCTGTACCTCCCAAAACATTTACCCCTGCGTGGGGTCGCAAGGCCAGAGGTATCCTCTTCAGGCCGATCTCTCCACCTTTCCTGTAATCAAAATCTCCTCTCTCTCTAATAATGCGCATGAGACATCGTTCCAGTGCTTCGATCCACAAAGTTACGAGCAATTCCGCTGAGGGAGCGATTCTTATAGCTCACTTTTATGCTAAATACAGTAACCAGTTTGGGGAAGAACCTGTAGTCTCTGGGAGCGACACATGTTTAGACACTTGGCCCCTACGCGTGTTACGGCTTCTGTGTACACCGGTTACTTCTGGCCGTCTTCAGTAATGTGGCAAAAAAATTGGTGAATGACAATTAAGTGAAAAGGACTATGCGTGCTATATTTGTCTTTCTTTTTTTTTTTCGACGCAGGGAGGCTAAACGGATCATTTTCTACTCTAGCAGCGTGCCATGGTATATGCGTTGGTCATGAAGATAACCTTGGAACATGCTTTTGAGTGCAACAGTCCAGTTATACTTTGACACACAGTTACTTTGACACTCCATATGCACGAAAAAGCTCCTTATTTCACTGGTGCATTATTCAAGAAAAAAAACACACACAAACAGGAGCTCTACCTTCTTGTAATTTGTACTGACTATCGCAAATCGCCAACATCAACGCTCATTTGATAGTCCCGTCAGATAGTCCCGTTATAGCAGTGCTATAACTTATAACTTTTTACGACCCCTCGAGTCCAGAGCTTTCTACAGCTTTCTGTTTTTTTATTGCGGCATGTGAAGGCATTTGGTAAATTAACTAAACAAAAGAAAGAAAAATGTACAGATTGTAGTGATCCCCCGCACTGTGGGAATCGATGTTATGCGAAGCATTTAGCAGGTAATTGGCTACCCAGCATTGTTTGGGGTTCCGCAAAGCGCTACCAGGTGGACCAACTTGTTTGTATAAATCGAGTAGTTCTGTGTGTGTGACGCGAGCGTATACGGGCGTGTGACGACAGTAGCAAAACGACGATGACGGTGACAGACGACGACGGTGGTGACGTCGATCGTAAAACGGCAACGACATCATTCCTACTGCGGTCGTTCGACGCGAATTTATTGACATACCGATTGTTGTGTTCTGCATAGGTGCTGCAGGGGCGTAAGCGAGAGAAACACGGATTGTGACGTGATCTGCGATTAAGTGTTATACGATCGTGCGTACCTATGTCTATGACATGTTGTTTATGTTAAAACGGCGATCACATTTTTACTCCAGGATCATGTAGGCGGTGCAACGTCGCACAGTTTTTACGTGTTAGCTGCTATGAGGAGAGGACTGGGGAATGTGGGCCGATTCCGAAAATGTGGAGGACGGTTAAGCTTCGCCTTCAAGAGTGGAAGGCGATAGCATTCAAAGGTCCTTGACTGTTTCTCACACTTCCCGGCAACTGCAGCTTATGTAACCGTAATGTTTACGGGGAAACGCTGGCGGTGAACGCTATGCACGAAGGCGCGCTTTCTGGTAGAAACGCGGCCTCTTTCGTGGGCCGGCCTTCTTTTATTGTTTGCACCTTTAATATTTCAGCCTGAGAAGGTTTAGCATAAAAGGCACGCGCTGTCGGTGTTTTGTTTCATGAAAATTGTTTGTGGGCTGTCACTCTCACTATTCCGAGGAATAACTTTGTAAAGAATGCAAGACAAAGTAAGTGTGAGCAACTTTAGTGGTAAAATATATTTGGAGCACCTGCGTGGTTGGGGATGATTTTCTCGGCCGCGGGCGGCATTGCCGACGCCGGATGTTCTGCGACACGGGGCCCTAAACGCTGTCGCGTTAAAACGGTGGGTGCAGACAAAGACGTCTCAAAGTGCGAATTGTCACGAGGGAAGAATGGCTAAAAATGTCGCGTGACGCACGCGCCAAACGTCTCAAAGAGCTAGTCGACTTGGGCACGAGGCAAGTATGCGTGCGATTGTGGCCCACTGGTTTGAGCATAGTTCTGCTGTGCTGCAAATAAGACGTTCGATCCCACCGTCGGCCACACATTTCTTTATTACAGATGTCCGAAACGAGGAGATACAGGAACCTACCTACCGCAATGTGCCTTGAATGAGGCAAAGAATACTTTGCATTAAAAGTAGCTTCACTCGACATGCCAAGCAGTGCGCAGCTACGACAGAGGGTTTACATAATGCACATCACCCTTCGTACAAAGCAAGCCAGAACCTGTTTACGGCAAGTGTATTTTGGTGATTAGTGGTAGAAACTAGCTTTTCCACTACCACTTAATGCGGTTAGCTGTAGCATTGCGTAAGACGGCTTACCCCACCTCGATCTACCGTCGCCTGGCGCATATATGCGACTCGCCTTCCTAGCATGTTACCGCCGTTTACATGAGTGCGCTGTGCGGGAAATGCGATGCGCCACTGTCGTATTCTTGCAAATGCAGCTATTGATGGGCTAACTAGCATCCTGTGTGCAACAGAGGCAGCAAAAGATTACAAAGGAATGGTACACCAAGAAATTGCTTACAGGAGACTTGCATAGCCCAATTAGATGCTTCTATGTCGGTTTTCATTTTGAGATGCCTGCCTTTTTGCCTCCGAACAAAACTGCTCGGCATAATCACTCTGGAAGATGTCACCGAAGAGCGAGCGAGCAAGAATACCACGGATGTTTCATATCAGTGGTCGCTTTGACACATTATGCGGTCATTCAGTTAAAAAAAAAGGAGAGACAGAGAGGATATCAAAATATTGTGTGTTTTAGTGTAGCGCAGAAATCACGTACACGTATGCGACTAGCTTAAACAAATAATGCACTGCTTAGGGAACAACGACAGATAACAGGGAAGTACCGCCACATCCAGTGAAATAAGAGGCATCTGCTTGCGCTCTTCTGGCGGAACTCGGTGATAACGTCGGCGGAGTGCCGTTAGAGCAACTGACGAAGCTCCAAAACGTAAATTATTGGAACGGAATCGTCACATTGTTCCGGCCTCGTACCCTATGATAATGTACTGAAGATACGCTCGATTGTTACGAAATAATTAATAGAATTTTACAAACGTTTAGATAGGCTAATAAATGTGCCGCTAAAATGACAGATTAATATTGCCTAAGCGTGCCGAACTGCATGATTAAGAATTACTGCGACCGTCCAACGGCACTATAATGTCGCCGAAGTCATAATGCTCATAGCAACAAGCTAAAAAAAAAAAAAACTGATAAAATTGAGGGGAACTGGGGTATCCGGGTAAGTTACGCTACTCAGGTTACTGGAAACGAGTCGAATGGAAGAGAGAACAAGACAATGAACGAAATTAGATTTTTTTTATCAATGCATAAGTTTCTCTTAGGAAATTATTCTGCTGTTTAGCAAGCGATACCGAAGGCTTCGTTCGCACTTGGTTTGTGTCTTGCTCTCCCCTTTATTCGTCTTGTTTCCAGTAACCTGTGTAGAACAACCTATTTGGATATCAACAGCGTACTAGCCCCACAACAAAACTTGTGAAACTGCGATGAATGATGTGAATGCGTGCGGCTGCGGTGAAAGCAGTGAACGTGTGTGTCTACAAAAAAAAAAAAAAAAAAAGCGGCGAATTCAGCATGCAAGATGAAACTCATGCAGGACACTCGGTTGGCCAGCATGGGATACAGCATAGCAGGGCGCCTACGGCAACAGACATGACCTCACCGGGTGCATACTCCAACGCTGTAAAGTCAGCCGCAGGAGTGACGTTGCAGTGGACGCAAAGGAACGCTGGGGGCGGGAGGAAGGAAGTGTGCGGCGGGGATTGGCACGTGGAGAGGCCGAGCGGGCTTCAAAGCTGCACAGCTGTCCTTCGCGGTGGTGCACGAAGGTGTTTGCTCGAGTCCAGCGCCAGAGACTGTCGTGAACGCTGTCATGCATGTTATTTTTCGGCCATGCCGGCTCCGGTCGCGGTTATTCGCTTCGTGGGCTGGCTCAGACCACCAGCCCGCGACGAACGGAAGACCCGTGGCGACCAATGAGGAATAGACGCGAGGTCCTGCGACCGGGTGCCACGGATGTCCCGAAAGCGTCGCGAATGTGGCGCTCTGAGAAAAAAACATTTCTCTTGCACTTCGCGCGGGAGCTGGAGCTCGCGCCACACGCACCGAGGGGTACCTGTCCCAGTCCCCTGCAGGAGTTGGGCCTCTGGCGCAAGAATATGTTGAAGCCCTTGCCAGAGCCGTACGCGTCGCTGACGAACTTGAGCCTCAGCGTCTCCGAGCCAGGGGTGAATTCCAGCAGCTCTAGAGGGCAGCAGTGGAAAAGGAGGTTGGCGCGCACACCACAAGGCGTTCAAATCTGTCACTTCCCTAGCTACACCCACTGTAGATACAGCTCCTCCACCTACAGTTCACATGCAAGTCCTGTGCACTTACGTCCGTGTATTTAGACTGTCTATCCTCAAGACGATTCCGCCAGTTCTTGCTATCGTTTTACTCTTCATATCATTTCCCCTCCCACAACCCCTAGCCACTTGGTAAGTTAACGAAAGAATTCATTCCAGATGTGCTGAAGAGCCAGCAACAAAACGTGGAGGTAGAGTGGCATTTCAGTAATTTTTTTTCCTGCCAAACACTCGTGCTCATTTGGCCCTATTTAGTTACGACGGGCGCGCGTTATCTAAATAGCACTGAAATAAGTTTCCTTCTAGCAGCATTTGACATTGCCTAAACAAACCATAATGCGACAGACTAAGGCTTCCAGCGTTCTTAACTCTCGATAATTCGCGCTGGTCGGCGTTACTAGCTTGAAGGTGCGCCGGATGCAGCTGTGGACAGAGGATCTTGACGAATATAGGGCGCCACGCAAAGGGCAACGCGAGATGCAGTGCATTGCTTTAGTTAACTTGTGTGTACTTGCCCTTCGTGTACTTGCACAGCGTCGATGTAATTTTGTACTTGCCGAATTTTTAGGAGATGAAGGTTGGCATTCTATACGATGTATTTATTAGTTTTACCAGCTCATATCGCTCTGGAAACGCAGTGAATGAGGTGTTCAGTTAAGAAATTATCAACGCAAAGTTCAGTCTGGTAAGTTGTTATTCGAATAGATGGAAACTTAGCTGACACAGTTACATTGCTTCTATAGTTTACTCCCGTCTACCCTCCATTTGGTTCCTTCCTTTCCATCACTTCACTGTATTTGAGGCTCCTGCAGCTTGCAATGGTATTGTCCTGTCCGCATTCTGCAGTGTGACTTGTTTTCAGAGAATGTATGCTTGTTTTGTAAGAGAACTTATAACTTGAATGGTTCGTGTAGTTTGACAATATTAACCTAGGAACGTCTCGCTGAAAACTACAAGCGTACATCCGAGTCCGTCGGCTACATCAGCTCTGTAACAATTAACTCGGTAACGCGGAGCTTCTCCGGTCATATGTGGCCTCTTATTGGAACACAGCTAAGATTTGCGGTCTGAGGTTATTTTCACGACGAAACATTATTGGTGGCAATATTAAAGATGTGCCGTCTTGGCTAGTGAGGAACACAAATGCCTTATGTGCGGGCTAACAAATATGGGCTGGATAGAAATTCACAATCATTTGACGAGCCCCATCGCACACAAAAAGGGGCCATCAGGCGCCTGTCTGTCGACACCATAAAGAAGCGCCACGCTTCGATTCCTGTCACTGCTAGCTGTTTCCGCAGGCCCTGCGCCAAGACCTCCTGCCTACGTTTCGCTGCCCGACGCTGCCTCCTTGCCTTAGGATATGCAGGAACGGGCTATCGAGTCCCCTGGTCAAGTGCAGGACATATACACTCTCTGCTGCGCGCATGCAATCTGGCACACTGCATCATAGCACTTGGGATAGCGCTCTCACTGGTTCCCGACACTTGGCCGCAGAACTGTCTCCCGTCCGGCAGGTCGAGATAGTCCCTGAAGCAGTCGCGCTGGTTCAGCTCGAAGTCTCGCACGTCAAGTTCAAGCAGGCAGACGGAGCTGTCGGCGCGCCACACCCGGTACAGGCAGTACTGGTTCGGAGGGTAGCCGTACGGGTAGCCGGGCGACGACAGCACATGCGTGTAGCCCAGCACGTCCCGGTCGCACCCACCTGCTGGGGGCGCCCGTCGCACATGAGAAGCGCTCTCTCGCGGCGTATACCCGCAGGGTATACTACGCACTCTTTCGACACCGCAGATGTTGTGCTGCAGGACTTATGAAAATTTGAGCGAACAGCTTCAGGAAACAACACGGTGCAGTCACAGTAGAGACAGAAAAAGGTTTGCATCTTCAGCACATCGAGTGATATGTACCTCCCCAGACCACAGAAGGCCCCGAACGAGTCCTCACAGAAGGGCTCCGGATTACTCTACAGACAACCTGGGGTTCTTTAGAGTGCATGGGTGTACCTGTGGACGTCTTTGTATTCCACCCACCGATGAAATGCTGCCGTCCCGGCAGCATAATGTACCCGTGGCTGTTGGAGTAGCGATATAACACAAAACATTTGGTGTAACACGACAACTTTGAAACATACTGGATACGCCATTTGCAGCAGACAAACAAACACGTACATGCGCATGACATAGTGGGGATTCCATTAAAGCACGCTTTTCTCCAAACTTTCTTTCTCTGTGTGGCTAAATAGAAACACAAGGTCTTTGTGCTGACATTCGTTGTGCTGCACATGATCCTGTGCTGTGATAGTCCACGGTTACAGTGACCGGCTGTGAACGTGTGTCTATGCTCCCTGTCTCTCTACTTTCTTCTTATCTTTCTACTTCCCCCTTCCTCGTGTAGGCTGGCAAACCAGATTTTTCCTTCTGGTTAACGTCCCTGTCTTTCCCCTTTCTTTCTCTCTCTTGTGGTGACATACAAACCGCCTTTATGAACGTACTTTGAGTGTCATTGTAGCGCTACATTTTCCATTACTCGGGTTGATGAAGGTCAATGTAAAACCAGCAAAGTTCTGTGAAATTACGTTTTCATTGGTCGCATATTTCGACTTTACAGTTACGCCACGAATCGGTGCCTTCATCTGGCGATTGACAGTGAGACGGATTGATATTTTTTACCTTTAAAGACACGGGCATCAATGCGACCAAAACTTCGGCCTCAAGTCTTATTTCTTGTAGACATTTTAGTACTTGGCCACACCGGCAAGGCTATAAAGACAAAGCCAAACACGTTTTTGGGCATTTTGGACATACAAGATTGCTGTCCGTTTTGTTTTATCAAATATCCCGTTACAATATGAGCGTGCCGATTCCAGAAAACAACAGATTTGCAGTTGACATCAGAGCGTAAAAACGTGCATAAAGCGAGTGATATATTATAGAATTGTGCAACGGGCGTTTGCTAATGTTTTTGCGTCTCCGATGCGTTGAAATAGAGATATTCCGTCAAGGAAATCCTAACACCACTCGCCGGAGACGGAACGAGGTACTCCTCTCCAAGCGTTGATAGCATTTTCGTTAAAGTAAAAGGGACGTTTTGTTGGTTTATCCGGTGTCATTGCGGGGGATTACAGAAAGAAAAAAAAATGTTTAAAGTTTTTGCAGTGCACCTTTCACAAATCAGTGTCAGTGTGATCGCACAAGGCTGCAAGCAGGCGCTACAAGGGTGCCGCCAACGCGAAGACGAGGAAGAATGGATAAGCAAACACCTAGAAGGCGACGTTATTGGCAAGAAGCGAGTGCTGAAAGAAACGGGACAAGGCAGGAAGAAGCACAACGCAGCGTTGACTATCTCCATGGATGCACTATACGTAGGAAGGAAGTCAACAGAGCTTTCCTATCGTGTACTTGATTGCGTTGTTTTTTTTTACGTTTTTTTTGTTATGTTAGAAAGCAGATCGTGGTAAGAAATCCACACAGTTATCCACACAGTTTGCGCAGTAGCCGCGTGCTTCTTTCAGACTTGTCCGGTCTTTTAGTGCCGTTTCTTTTCTTTTTTCATCACAGGTAATGAGTTAATTATTGCCGACATTATACTGGTCAGCTGATTAATTGTGAAAATTTTAGCCATCACTTCAGTGGCATGCTCTATTTCCGTTGTCGTCCCGGTAAACGCCCGTGGAAGATGCTGTTTCTTACTCAAGAAAGTTTCACATCGCATGCTTACGTTTACCGCTGCTCTCACCATTTCCGAACTGCGGCTGCGGCCTGCCAAGCGGGGTGAAGTCTTCCGGCTGCGAGTCAGTGGGGAAGAGCGGGCTGTCCGGCAGGTCATCGGTGCACGAGTCACGCACTTGCTCCACCCGGATCATGAAGCCCCGAGACGTCTTGGCCTCATTGCTTGAGAAGATGAACGTGAAGCTGCTGTGGCGCCGCGATATGCTCACCGTCTCTGCGAGGGAAGCGAGGGGCGTTCTTCACCGCCAGGAGCGAGCTTCCACGCACTCGCATTCACAGTCACTTCCAAAGCTGCGGAGCAAAGAAGTCTGCTCCGCCGGATGTCTGCAATCTGTTAGACTAGAGACAATTGCAAGCCGATACGTCACTGTACAGCGCATGCAAGACGTTTGTGCCGCACACAGAACACTGGTAGGAATGAGCGTGAACGTTACGTCCTCGTTGCCATTTCTGAACGTTTGCATGAAAAATTAGGTTCAAGAAGCATTGTGCACATGTGCACAGTCTTAAAGTAGTGTCCATTCATA
This sequence comes from Dermacentor silvarum, assembly GCF_013339745.2. Classification (NCBI taxonomy): domain Eukaryota; kingdom Metazoa; phylum Arthropoda; class Arachnida; order Ixodida; family Ixodidae; genus Dermacentor; species Dermacentor silvarum. Next base: position 201,741,999 of record NC_051154.1, on the reverse strand, counting down.
CTCCCCGTGAGAGTGATTCTCAACACATGCTTTGTTGCCACATGTACCACTGCCGCGTATTGTATATGTCGTTGTACTATTGCATCGTCGCTTTCCATCTACCTCTCCCTGTCTCTCCCCTTACCCCGGTGAGGAGTAGCAGGCTAGCGACACGCTCTACCGGCCGACCTCGGCTCCTTTCTCTTCACTGAAACCTCCTTCCTCCTCCTGTACCACTGTGAGTCGCAGCAACCCGTCTATTTCGAACCTGTCTTTGGTCGCTCACTAAACACGCGCATTGCTGTGACACAGTGAAACATGACCGAAGCTGGGGCGTCTCAGTTGAGGTAATGACGCCGCTTGTCGTAAGACACAGAACTAGTGCACAAGACCGGGGAAGTACACACGGTTCGATTGATCAAGGTTACTTATGTCTGGTGCTAGGCTTTTGGCGGGTTAAAAGACTTCAGCGCTGTGACCAACTGGTGGCAACTCTCGCAAACACATTTTCTAATGTAACTTGAAATCATGTATAATTCACTTCGCGAAATTCAGTATTTTAACATTAGTACTTAAAGGGAAACCAAAGCAGAATATCAGATTGAGCTGCAAGAGTAAAATACTCTTCTACAACAGCAAAACCGCCACTGCTACCATGAAAAGTGGCAACGCCCCCCTGAAGTTCCCGCACCAGCTTGTCATGACGTCATGGATTTTAACAGCATATACTCTGGTCTAGGTAATTGTTTATCGCCAAGGAATGACAACATTACATTCTAAAGGAACTTAACACTCGACATGGCAACTATCGATAACATTTCCTGCGCCAAAACAGCTCACATACGAGAATATACTTTGAAATCCATGACGCCATAGTGGCGAACCGTCGTCAAGGTTTCCGCGCAGAATTAAAAAAAAATTCTACCTAGCTTTCCCTAATAAATTAGTATGACAAGAGATAAAAATAAGAATGAGCCATTGCAACGATGAAAATACAAGCGCGCGGTGGCGAAAGTTGCAGTTGGCGCTCCCTTCTAGGTTATCTTGAAAACAATTACGCTGCATGCCGGCGTTATTCCTTCTTCTTGTTGGAATTTTACGTGCCAAAACCGGTTCTGATTATGAGGCACGCCGTAGTGGAGGGATCCGGATTAATTTTGACCACGTGGGGTTCTTTAAAGTGCACTACAACGCAAGCACACGGGCGTTTTTTAATTTCTCCGCCATCAAAATGCGGCCGCCGCGGCCGGGATTTGATCCTGCGACCTCGTGCTCAGCAGCGCAACGCCTTAGCTAACTAAAGGTATGTTCAGACTGCGGTCGTAACGTTAGCAAAGCGCGCATCTGTCATAAAGACCGTTTCGTGCGTTACAAGCGTTAAGATCGTTAACAATGCTGGTCGTTTACATTGTCAGTTGCATACGTTACACATATTAAGGCCGGCCAATCAAAAAGTGAGCTGGCCAATTGCGTCTCAGTGGATTTCAGCATGGCGCCTGTAAACAGACTACGCACACAACTACGCACACTACTCGAACTACGCACACAAGCTACTACGAACACACACAGCCATGTCCGTTGGGTCGTTGCTCTAAATGGGGATGCCACTAGTCGCGTCACCGAAAATTTAAAACTGAAACGGCGGCGCTTACTGGCCACGCCGTAACTGTCGTATCTGTATGAAACGTAAAAGTAGCGGGCCTTCCAACAATTACGCTCGCGTGCGTGACGACTGTTGTGCTCTAACCGCTTCATACGATTGTAGTCTGAACAATTTAGTTGCGCTTTTTGCGTTTGCGTTTCCGTTTCTTGCGAAATATGTGCACATTACGTACGTAGTCTGAACGTACCTAAAGTCATCGCGGCGGGTCAATTATTTCTATTTCTATTTCTATTTTCCTGTGTAGGCTCGCGAACCACAATATTTCTCGCGTTACCTCTTATTCTTCCACCAACAAAGGCACACACTCTTCTTTTTGCTATTTGCTCCATCCATATGACGTGCCCGATACTTCTGTAGAAGCCGCCTAACGTTAAACGACATGGGGGTGGTGCACACAATCTTTAGGGCTGATCATGCTGCTTGGTACTGTGTCGTTTTTTGTCGTTGTTATTAATAGGCAATTGCTATGTGACACTTTGATTTGTTAGGTGTTTATTTAGCTCAAAAGAAAGTTCCCGTCCTCAGTAAAACTTGACAAGCACTAAAAGACTGAGCTCAACTGTGAATATAATTTGCGTGCGCGGCGACCGTCGTACAAGGTCGTCAAATGAAAGCGAACAATTACACCTTTCCAATCTGTGGAAAGCTGGAATTTAGTGCACGACTAGCTCAGCTTACAGAACAGGGTGAACGATAAGTTACCTTATTACACAACAGCTGGTTCGGCAGCGACAAGGCTATTTGCAAGGTTATTTGGTAACCTACACGTATGTGAGATAAAGGTATCGCAGCCTTAGCAAAGACCACCCGAGAGCAGCGTTCTCTGCAACAATATGCGGGGAAGCCTGACACCAGAAATATGACGGGTCAACTATGATTTGAGCAAGAGCTCACACTTCCTTATTATTCAGATCATTAAAAAAAATGTCTCAATGCGTTTTCGAAAGTTTTCTTCACGGAAGTTTTTATTGGCGAAAATAAACAAATACTGCATAGACTCGCCCTCGGGGTCTTCGCTGGCAAAGAACAGGCCGAAATTTACTATTTTGGCAGCGGTTGCGGCAACTAGAACCTGTGCTGACTGATTCATACTTGCTCTGCAGTTACCAGTCAGGGCGTACCAGTCACTCAGGGAGAGGACTGTGGGGCCATTGTGAAGCGGTTGGGTGAAGCTATTCAATGTCCTGTCACGCCCAGCGACTTTGATACAATTCATCGCGTCTCAACTAAAACAGATGAAAAGAACATGGTCGCGATGTTTTGTGGCCGGGACAAAAAAAAAAAAAAACGACTTCGTCCGTAAAGCGCGTAAGGTCTGTCCGAGCACTTCTGATGTTGGCTTCTCTGGTAGCTCTGATAGGGCAATTTATGTGAATGATCACCTGTCACCCGAGAACAAAAGGTTGTTTGCTAGGGCCCTTACACTGAAAAAAGCGCACAAATGTCAATTTCTGTGGACAGAAAATTGCTATATCAAGGCTCGCAAATCTAGTGAAAGTAGGGTATATCGTATTGTCAAAGAATGTGACCTAAGCATCTTTGCTTAGCCACTAGATTCTGTGTTCTTTCTTTGTTCCTAGCACTTTTTTTCCACTTCCTTCCTTTCATCATGGCCCTGCTATCTCCTGAAGAGGCGAAGCACATACTAACTGAATGTAATCGTTCCTTGGTTCATTTTAACGCACGAAGCCTCCGCAAAAATTCAGATAATATCTATAACTTCATAAGTTAACTTGCGCATTCCTTCGATATTGTTTGCGTCTCTGAAACTTGGCTCTGCACGTACGACAGGAACCTTTTCGGCCTGTCATCGTACGAAGCTGAGTGCTGTCACCGTTCATCAGGTAGTTATGGTGGCTCAGCAATCTTTATTGACTCTGATATACCCTACACACGCCGACAAGATATTTTGTTTGACGTCATACATTGTGAATCCGTGTGGATTGAATTAGATCATTCTTTTTTAATGATAATAACAACGTTATCCTGGGGTGCATTTACCGCTCTCCTTCCTCGAACGTGAGGGATTTCATTTCTAGCCTGGACACCATTCTGCATAAGTTATCATCAGAAAACAAGCGTGTTCTCTTAATTGGAGACATCAACATTAACTTGCTTAATATATAAAATACCACATGCACAGAATATTCTGATTGTTTCAGTGGCTATGGTTTTGAGTCTCTCATATCATCTCCCACTAGATGTCCTCTTCTTGGTGGTGCTTCATTGCTGGATCATGCACTTTGTAATTTCTCGCCTTCTCTCTATGCTGGAGTAATAGATGTCAACGTTACTGATCACTATTCCATATTTCTTGAATTCAACGTGGTCAAGCCCTTTAGAACACTTACTCATGTTACTTCCATATTTGACCAGGAATCATTCCTTAATTCGATAACTTCAACTGATTGGTCTAGCGTTACGTCGTTATGTGATGCAGATCAAGCCTTCAACAAGTTTTTTTGTCTTTTTCTCAAAGCCTTGCACGAGTGTACAACAACAATAAAATGTAAAAAAAAGATACAAATATCCCCAGAATCCTTGGTTATCGCAGGGATTGCTAAAAAGTATGCGGAAGAAAGATAACCTTTACAGAAAAGTTAAAAGGCAACCATTTAACGCTGCTTTAGCTTCGCGCTATAAGAAGTATTCCAACACTCTTTCATGCCTGCTAAAAACTGCGAAGACAAAATATTACTAAACTCAATTATCTAATGACACAAACAGTTCTAAGAAACAATGGCAGCTCTTGAACGACTTCTTAAATCGATCACCACATAGTTCTACTTTACAGAAAGTAATATATAATGGCATTACACATGACAGCCCTGACAGTGTTGCTGACACGTTTAGTAACTATTTTCTCGAAATTTTCAGTCAAGAACATAGCACTTCGCATGGTAACCTAATTCGTTCTGACCACTCCTTCTTTCTTTTTCCCGTGACACCTGCTGGTGTGTCTACAGCAATCGTAAATCTTAAAGAGACCAGCCCCGGTATAGATCAAATTTCAGCCCGGCACTTAAAACTTGTAGTTGATGTTATTTGTGAACCATTTTCTGTAATTATAAATCTTGCGTTCAAGAATGGAATATTTCATTACTAGCTGAAAGTAGCTAAAGTTATTCCGGTATATAAAAAGGGTGACCGACTGTCAGTTTCCAACTACCGCCCCATCTGTATTTTTTCATCCCTTAGTAAAGTTATCGAAAAAATTATTTATAATTCGCCTAAGCAAATACCTGCAAAAATTTAATCTAATGAAGCCATGCCAATTCGGTTTTCGAGAAGGAAGTTCCACTAACCTTGCCCTGCTTTCCCTGACTGACTATATCAAGCGCTCTATTGATTCGGGATGCGTAGTTGGCTCAGTTTTTTTGGACTTCACAAAAGCATTTGACACCATTAATCATCTCGTCCTGTCTAACAAACTCGAAACATACGGTATTTCAGGTCCGGCCCTCAAGTTCTTAAAAAAGTTATCTACTAAACAGAAAGCACACGGTATACATATCGGGCTGTTTCTCCGCTACTAAAACAATTAACCAAGGGGTGCCTCAAGGCTCATTACTTGGTCCATTACCTTTTTTACTTTACTCAATGATCTTCCTGACAGCATGCACATGGCTCGCTGCCTTTTATATGCCGACGATACATGTATTAATGCTGTCGCTGCCAAATTAAATGATGTCCTATGTAGCGTGTCCAAGTGGTGTCACAAAAATTATTTACTTATTAATCCAAATAAATCTAAATTTCTTATTTTTAAATCACCTCAACGTAAGTTAACCTCATTACCAGGCATCAGAATTGACTCGCATTTCATAAGTGTCAGTGATAGTGCATCATTCCTTGGCGTTCAACTCGATACTAACCTTAAGTTCGTTAACCATATTGCTCACATTAGAAAGATGGCAGCATTCGGCATTCGTGCATTGCTTAAAGCACGCTCATATTTCTCCCATCAGACCCTGCTTTGTCTTTACTTCGCTTTTATTCATTCTCATATCACTTATGGCATCGCATCATGGGGAAATACTTATCGGTATCATCTTTCATCCCTTCAGCATTTACAAAATCGAGCCATTCGCATTATTTTTCACTGTCCTCGCGACGTCAGCGCCACTGCTCTTCTTCGTTGCAACATCTTATCTATTAATAACTTGTTTCGGTTTAGTCTAATTTTGTTGTTATATAAGCAATTAACAAATCAACTTGCCATCAATTTCATTGATTCAGATCTTTTAATAAATTACAACTGTACTAGGTTTGCTGCTAACAATAATTTTTTGTTACCAAAGGTTTCTACCAATTACGGTAAATCATCTTCATCCTTCTGTGCGATCACATTGTGGAATCATTTACCCATGTCTGTTAAATCCAAAGTTTCTGTAATTTCATTCAAGAATTCATTAAAAGATTATTTGTAGAATTTTCGATGTTGATGCTTGTTAAGTTGTACTAGATTTGTGTTTTTATATACAGTATTTATTTCTCAATTTCCTCTTCTTTTGTGTTCATGCATTTTGATGTCTTGTACTCCTTTATGCTTACTGTTGTTTTTTGCGTTCATGCATTTTGATGTTTTCCATTCCTTTATGCCTAATGTTATCTTTTACTTCATATATTTGGTCCATTGGTTCGCACTGCTGCTAATCCTTGTATTATTTATTTGTAACCTTCATCGAGGGTCCCGTTGCAGTCTTGTACTTTGGGACCCTCGTCTGTATATTTTATATGCTGTCATTAACATACGATGTAATAATAATACTAAACTGATTTGATTTGATTTGCCTCTGCCGTTCTTGCTGTTTCGCAGTGAGCGACTTTATTAGGAAGAATCTCTATCCATCTGCAGGTTCAGAGGAAGTACAGTGATCAAGTATCAAAATTAAATAGCTCATTGACTCATGACGTGAAGCCTATGCCGTGACAGTGCGCGGCAGTACGCCAGGTAGTGCCGGCACGTGTCTCAAGAAATAAGTAAGCGATGCTATGCAGACGCAGAACTTCTTACAAAAAGGACGAAGGATTGGATAACAAGAACCTATGCACACGCGATCACTTCCTTGTCCCTCGTTATTTTAGGACGTCAAGCGAATCTACAGACTGCCGTCCCGATCTAGTTCAAAACCCGATAAACCAAAGAAGCCATTTCTTCTAGATTACTATGTTGTAAAGTTCGCTTGAGAGCACTGCGGAAATATAAGCCATTTCTGTTGCCCGCCGCGTGCGCCCGGAAAGCAAAATTCGTCGCGAGTGCGCAGGAAGCAACGAAGGCGAATTGAGAGGCGATGCGGCATCCGAGATAACCACCCACCGGTCCAACAGACCCTTTTCGGTCGCCTCTTGCGGCGTGGTATTTTGAAAACAAGCGGCTCAGACCAGAAGCGTGCCCTGAATTATCTAAAAACAAGGTGTATAAATACACACATGCTCATGGACAAAAGAGATAGAGACCGAAGAAATGAGAAAGGCAGGGAGGTTAACCAGAGGCGAAGATCTGGTTTGCTACCCTGCGCTGTGACAAGTGACAAGAAAGTAGAGAGGGAGAAAGAAAAATGTCACAGTTTCGCCCTAAGGGCGAAGCAATGAATGCGATAGCAACACAGCAATGTCATACGAAGTAAGGTGAGCGGCTTTGGTAGCAATATGAATTGTAGTAAACATGAGCTGATTAAGTAAGCAGGTGTGCTGCGGCGTAAGTAGACCGACATGAAGAGAGACTCGATGACCACGAGAAGGCGCGTGTGAAACGGTGGTGTTGATGAGAAGTGCTTCCCGTGGGCAGCGCGTGCGAAGGGACACACCTGTAGCGCTGCACTGCCGATCCGGGCAGCATTACATGTGTAGCGTGCGTTGGAAAATGTGGCCCGACTATTACTAACTGAATGAACAAGCGTGGTGTGAGCGCGCACAAACAAACATGAATAGATCACACTGAATGACTGCAGACAACGACTGTCAAAACGCTGGCAGCAAGCCCATACGCTGCAGCGGGCGAAGGTACGTGCGGTCTATCGCTTTTACAGAAACTGAGCGGCGAATGCACAGTGCATAAAGGTCAGAGCCTTGTGGAGATAAGAGACGGTGCGGTCGAGCGACGAGCGCGGTTGTTGGCAGAGAGGAAGTGCGCCCCCCCCCCCCCCCCCCCCCGCTCCCTCCGGCGCTGGCTTCCCGCTTCCTTGCTTGCGCGTGGGAGATTGAGTGCGTTCGCTCTCCGTGATAGCGCGCGTCCCCGCACGTACGCTTCCGCTCGGGCATACGGCGCGCCGCGAAGATTTTATCTATACGGAACCTCACGGCGACGGCGACGCCGACGGCAGAAATCCGGTTGAAGTGTCCATATAATTGCTATCGCAATAAAAGTATGGGGCGCACAACATGCACGAGCAGAGAAAAAAATTGTAAAGAAAAAAGCGAAAAGCAATGCTGCTGAGAGCAGGGCACCTTGAGGTCCTTAATAAATATGAATTCATAGAATGTGGAAGGACACCATGGCACAGGGTCTCACGTTTGCAAAGGAAATAGTGGGCCAGGGATCAGACAATCATTCTACTCTTCAACTACAATATTCTACAACACATTTTATTCAAATTGATCCAGCGGTTGTCTCATGAAAGTATTTCTACGTTTTACATGTATTTGATGAGTGACATCGGAGTCGGCCCCGACCTAAAGCTTCCTCTTAAAAACAATAGTAATCTATAAATGTTCGAAGGAGGCAGTGCAGCACTCACTGACAGTGTCCGGCGGGAGGGGGCCGCACAGCTTCTGTCCATCGGGCAGCAGCAGGTAGTCGTTGAAACAGTCGGCGCTCTCCTCCAGCTCGAAGTCGTCCAGCGTCAGCCGCAGCGTGCACACGTCGCTGCCCAGCTTACGCACCGTGAACTTGCACGTGCCGAAGTTTGCGTAGTCGCTCGGGTAGTTTGGGCTCAGGATCCAGCCTTCGGCGCTGTCCACTGTCGAGTCGCACGCACCCGCTGCGCGGTGTGCGACGTACGAGCTCATCTTTTAGCGCAGCGCGATTAGCGTGCCACGGAATCGAGAACTCCCGCCTGTCGAGCTTAAGCGGCATTCTCGACTGCCGAGCTCGGCGGCGGTTGTTCTCGTTTCCTCACGCGATGTGCCGACGCGCCTCACGGGATCACATTTATTTATTGGCCCCCTTTTCACTGGGAATGCTATAGTTCGTGTCACGTTTCAGCCAACCGCTATGCAGATATACAAAGGATATTCTACAGGAGCATTAGAATGTCAGATTGGGTAAGTTCGTACCGGAACTTTTATAAATCACATGCAGATGAAGACAAATAGAAAAAGGAAAAGGACACGAGAAAGAAATGTGCTGACAAGTTTTCTTGGTTTTTTACCTTGTTTTTCACATTTACTCATCGCTATTATAAGTTCTTTGTCCCCGTGTTATCGATATAAGGTTCTTCGGGTGTTTCAACTCCCAGCCGAAGTGCGTTCCATCTGCATTTGGCCACTGACTAAAGCGGATACCTCATGGCACGCACTTTGGCCGTGATCGGTAACAATGCGATTATTGTGCGGTGTAGGAGGGGCCCATGTAATGGAGAAGGTATACGCTGAGGATACGTCGAAAATGCGTTAATTCTGCTTGCAGCTTTCAGAGGAGAAAGCACAACTTGCGCGCTTGATTTCTGCACTCCCCTCGATTTAGCAACTAGCCATGCTCGCTCTCAGTTTAGCATGACAGCAGCAACCTGTCATGGGTTTATGTAAAAGCCAGTTTTCATGCTGTCATGGTGTTTTGAAATTCTTTGTGGTACCAATATGTCCGCTAAACTGGCCTCGACTCATGAGGTTAGGAAAACTGAAAGTTCCGTGAGAACGTGCCTCGACGAGCGCCGTTCTTTCGAGTTCAGAGTGGCCGTACAGTCTCGACTGCAAACGCCTTCATACCACCTCATGGACGCAGTCTGAGTATAGATGAACGGACATATTGTATCGCTAAAACGCACAAGACCTGTGCAAAACATGTGATGATTTGAACAGAGAAGGTGTAGATGAAGGCGAGTATAGTTGTAGAACGGTCAGAGGTATGATTTATTCTTTATGCGATTATCAAATTTAATGCAATGACTTTAATTTCTGTGGCGCATTTGTTGTGTTGAGTTTTCAGAATGTACTGAGTCTTCCAGAATTAATCTAGAACACCTCGTAATTACGGCGTGCAGCTGGGAAGTAGGAACTTGGCGGGGATATTATAACTATTGTATGCCTATGCCATTCCTTTTCGCGCTTCTTCAGTGGTCAGAGCGGTGCTCCGGCCACGTTATCAGTGGGATCAGCCAGCCGTGAACGGTGGATGATAACAGCGGCACATCATCGAGCGGAAACAATCGTTACAATATACCAGTCCTGGTATTGCATGTCGGTCGCGATATCGACCATTTACGTTCATGAGTATGTGTATTGCTGTAATGCGCGTTATGGCGCCTCACCATCACACTTTGTCCCTTCATCTTTGCTTGACAGCGTTTGAGTTTAAATCAAAACTTCTGCTGAAAGATTGGTAATGTTGTATCAGTAGTTGTAACAGCTCTGATGATGATATATACTCTGTCTCAGAATTTCTCGGCAACGCAGCCTAGGCTGCCCAGGCTATACGAGTCTCTGCATGGCGTTCGGTACTGCGCGCTAAAACGTAGTTCCGATAGTGCAACCTCCGTGGTACAGCATGTTCTTCGTTCTGACAATATTTATGCGCTGAGCCTGACGTATCTTACGCCCTTATCTTAAACAACCTCGGTCGTTATTACGTATTTTTTGTCCAGTGCTTACGGGTAGTTCACGCAGTGCATAGCAACATATCAGAGACGAACCAAAACAAAACAAAACAAACAGAAAAATAAAACGGGGAAGTACCTTTTTTCATAGAGTATCCTAGAAGGAATGTGGCAGGAACGTGTTTCTTTATATATATATCCGCAGCGTTTTACGAACGCCGCCACGAACGCTAAAAGCGTTCGTTTTACGACCATCCACATAAACTGCGAATACCGCGGCGCCAAGTGCAGCGTGCACTTTACAAGGCTTCCTATTCACTTGTATAAAGCAGCAAGACAAGCAGCAAGACCGCGAAGCTGAATGTTTCAGAATTTTCGCTAGAGAAAACAGAAAGTACGCCTACATCACCGGCTGATGCCGCAAGGTTTACATAGCACTGGTATAACTGACGGTTCGGAAAGTTACCAAACGCCATCTCCCCCCCCATGTCCCGTTGACTGGACGCAAACACATATTTTAGCCGTCCTTGCATTGAATCGGTCGAGACGATGGTAAAGGTGCATGTCGGCAACGCAGTTTGAAGCCGCGTTTGTGCGTTTTCAGGAGGAGACGACGCTTCGCGGCGGAGGGATGCAGTGCGTTCGCGTATCGCGCTCCTGATTGGATGACGTCAGCTGTAGCTTCCACTGCGCTGCCAATACATTGTGAGACAGCATATAAAACGACTTAAATCCTAAGTCTTAAATCACCAACTATGCGCCTATAATTCTTTACTTTCTATTGCACTCTTCGCACTCTTCACGATTAGCAGCCACTGGATTTGCGGACGATCGCCGGGCTGTTACGCATAAAGTGAGCTGAAGTGCATATGCTACGTATTATGTATACGTATTACTCACTTGTTATTCGTACATGCGTAATTAACAAACGTGCGAGCTGGGCATCCAATGGTACATCATTCGGTAGAAAACTTTACCATGGCGTAATACATGACTTGACTACAGAAAGAGCCCCACGCCGCCATTCATACATGACTCTATGACGCATCGCACGGGAGCGATGCGCTTAGAAGTGTTGTCTTGCGTTGTCAACCGTAGGCAGCTGGTTAAAGACAACTTGCCCAGCCGTTCGCAACTTGCCGTGCAATTTGCTTTGAGAGTGCGTTGCCAGATAGGCTGGTCATCGATACTCGTGCCTTATCGCTGTACCATTGACTTTAACTGCTCATTTTTAACGAGCAGCGCCCTGCTCCAGACGAGCTTCAGCAGTGGCTGGGATGCACAACGGTGGCCTATCGCTCACGGCGTCTTCGTTATACAGAGGACAGCGCTGTGGCCTGCCAATAAGGCACCGCGGTTGCTGAGAAGAACATTCTCTCGACCCAGCCACCTTCGCTAGACGGTGCAAGCGCACGCTGCTTGCACACTGCTATACCGCCCAGTGGCACAACACCCAAGCAGAAAACTCGGCTGAAGAGAGAGAGAGCGCGCGCACAGCAGCGGCGAAAGAGAAGGAGGGCAGTGTTGCTCCGTCGCTCACCTGTCTTGTACCTGTCAAGGTCCCCGGCGGCCTGCAAGAGTGGACGAGAAAGAATGACCCATGAGTGAACAGGCGGCGGACGACGACGTCTCGATGCCCACGGCTGCACTCGAAGTCGCGCCCCGGCGCGGCCATCACTTTTCCTCCACGCATTCGAGAAAAAGTGGGCGAAGAAAGTGTGCTTGCTCGCCGCGGCGACGCTTTTGCGAAATCATTGTCCGCGCGCGCCTCTTTCCGCGGTGAACACACATGTGCCCAGGGGTCTCAGTGGCCCAAGGTCGGTGTGCGCGGACGTGTGGAACGGCGCGCGGATGGCACGCACCTTCGTCGCGCGCCACGGGCCCGGACATTTCGTGAGCCGCTGCGTGCCTCTCGCGGCAAGGAGCTCGTGAAGTATGCGCCCACTTTCGGTGCAGCTTCAGTGCGCTTATTTACCTGGTAGAACTCGTTTAACCTCTTTTATGATCTGGCATCGCTTCCCAAACACGATCTACGCACTTGTTTCAACTCAGAAAAGCGTCGTGCAAGATGCCGTGCACCAGCCACGGAGGTCTCGATAGGTGCGGGTCCTCCCATTCTACCTGGTCCCAGAAAAAAAAAACAATGAAAAAAGAACAGGTAAAAAAAGAGTATAAGTCTACAAGCCGTCGACAAGCTGACTGCCGTCATTGTTGCGATGGCGATATCGGGATGAGGGTCGTGTACTAGCTTTCAGTAACTGCATATCTTTTCGGAAAGCGAGCGTTGTTTGACATACTAAATGCGCACATGGCACCAATAGTCTCCGGTGGTGTCAACAGCAGAATCTGCATTTTGTGATGAACTACTAAAGCTAGCGACCACATGCCCTTTCTCAGTGTGTTTTTTCGATCAAGCACCACAGCATGACTAAAACCTCTGGAGCAGCATTATACACGTGTTTCTATACATCTCTGCGCTGAAAAGCTATTGACAACGCTGCTTGCAACTATAGGTCGAATCTTTTTACTCCCTGAACGTTGCGGGCCTCACTAGGCTACAACTACGATTGTAGGAAACTTAGTAAAAGAAAACAAAAATCCGTTTGGACGGACCAGTGAAGGAAACAGGTTGCGCCGAAACAATAGAAGCTAGCGGCGGCATCACGAAGCAAGTTTTTGTTTAGCTTGTTTCGCGCATGAAACTCCGAGTATGTTTCGTGCAGCTCTCGGGCCTACATGACAGCAGCTTTATGTAATGGGGGTTGACCCATTTTCCTGGTTGCTGGTAAATATTCTGTCGAGGTGTCATAACTCGTCTGTTTTGAACGTTTGAAGCACAGGAGATCATGTAGAGTTTTTGCAGCTGCTTTGCGCAGATGAGAGCATGCAGCTATAGCAGGCGTTCTCGATATTGCGTTCTGAGCGTACCGAATGAAGGAGGCGAAAGGGAACAAACATTAACGGGAATTGGGCAAGAAAGGCGCGAACCTATTCAATAGCTGCATTTCGCATGTGCACCACAGGATGATAATAATAATAATAATATTAATAATGATAATAATAATGAAAGAGGGGCGCGGATCATGATAAGTACGGTTTATCCCCCCCTCCCCCCTCCTCCACCCGCACACACACATACACACACATACACGCACACACACGCTATGGAGAAGAGGAAAAGCGATAACTGTAGGTTTCATAGAAATGACAGTAAAAAGAGGGACCGACGATAGCTGATTTCGACGACTTCTTTTGTGGTCCGCAGAGGTTGAACTCGCCTTGACCTCACGGCGAAGCGATACCGCCAAACCCTGACAACGTGAAATCGTCGAGGGCAAAATAACGAGCATTCACTGCTTAGGGCAGAGGGTACCAGTGCATCCTGTGTGAGTGGTCAATGATTTCGATGTGATCAAAATGATGGAAAGTAGCGTCCATAACAGATCACTCTTTACCCCTTTCTTCTTCCACCTTTCACGTTTGCATTGCAATGCTCCCCTCTGATTTTTCGTCGTCGGCTTCGACAGTAACGCTGCGTCTGATTGTAATGAAATAAGCAAAACATTTTTTTGAAAAAGCATAACTGTACTCTCAAATGCAGAAAGAATTCCAAGAGCACACACCCATAGAAATTCAAGAGGCACTGCCGCCAATTTTCATTACGTGACCCAAATAGTACTTTCGGATCAGTCCCGGCGCGGTTCTCCGGCGTTCGTTTTCCCATCCAACTTGCCCGACTTCGAACTTTTTAGCTTCAACGTTTCTTCGTTTTACATATATTTTTTTCGTGACTGATGGAAAGACGGAAATCATCCAGTGCTAGCCATGGTTTCTCATGCGCAACCCTGAACCTCTAAAATTCCCGTAGAATAAACACCAGCATTAAAGAAATGCTCTGAGCTCTAAGTTGTGCTCGATAGCCGGTCGCTCGGCTGGCCAGCACAGTCTAACCATACCAGAGTCGTTTAATGAAGGACTCTGACGTAGGTGTACTCAAGCCGCCACTACCAATGCCTGCCACTTCAGCTGCAGCGTATAGGTTGAGACAGCGAATATGTAACAACGACAGTATTTTTTAACACAAAGCGTCTACTGTAAGAGGATTCTGGTGCCCCTAGGAGGCCCAAGGCTATAGATCCGCTTCGACAAGCGTGAAAAAAAATATAAACGATGAAAGAGAATGACACAAAGATTGTAGACTGAATGACAGGCGCAGACTACAAAAGAGGCAACAAAATTTTGACCATTATTTGAATTAGCGACAGCACGACTGGATGCTTTGTGCGTGTTAATGTTCTTTTAACGGGCCGAAAGACGTCGGCGCTAAGCGCGCGCATACGCTGTCATTTTTTGGCGACTTTAAGCGCCACCGCCCTTGAAGTCCTTTTCAGCAGACCCATACGCTTGCCGAGCAAGTATCACTGTAACCGAATGCCATCTGTCATCCTCCCGAAGCCTTGACGAGACTGGATTAATTATACCACTCAAACACCGAATATTCCGATTCTTTTGCTAATGTTCAATCAGTGTGCATGTGAAACGCCTGACGATAAGTCCATCTCGACAGTTCGACACTGCTATTGAATAACGAATTTTATCTCTGTCTCTCGAAGCGTTCCAGCCAAGCTCGATGTTTTAGTTTGCTAGTTCATATGGGTTGTATTTAGTGGTGGTGCTGAGGGCTTCGATATTTCCTTCAGGTATTAATCTCAAAGACGAGAAGGGCGGCGTAGATATGGCGCAATTCTCGCTTGCGTTGTAGGTTTTCCCATGGACATGTGCGTAACAAATTATGGCGCGTGTGTTCAAGGGACCTGATAAACAAAGGCGTCAACATAGGCCTAAATATATATTCAGCGTCAACCACGCTCACTCTTTCCCGTTGTTTAACCTTTTCTTGACACTATAGGCAGCAACGGTGCTCATTCAGTTTACGTACAGAGACGGAATTCAGAGGCGATAGTTGCGTTGTGTGCCATTACGTGACGAAACAATTTAAAATGTCATAGAAGATCATAACAATATATTTTAAAAAATGTCTCATATTATGTACATCTTTCCAAGCCTATCGATCTAGGTTGCGGTTAGGTCTGTAGGCGGCGAGGTGATAAAATATTGTAGCAATATTATTGGCATTTTAATCTGCGCAATCCATCGCAGTTATGTTCCTTAGCACCGATTTCTTTTAACTTCTTGAATAGATTTTACTGTAGACAACTGAATGGGGAATCGTTGCGGCGAGTAAATGCATTTTGTAACGCACGTACACTGTAATTAACGTGGAAACGTCTCCGCATGGAATTGGCTTCGTTTCAGAGCTCCTAGGTGACCCAGTAAACAAGAACCGCTTGATTGGAACGACGTGCAGGTATTTGCAGCACGCGCCTATCTTTACTGTGAACAGAAGCGTTTTTTTTTGTCACTGAAAAAAAGAAGGAATCGTTTTCTCTAAGAATATTGCAATTAATTGAAAATTTAGACTCTGACAACTATTCGTGGGAGACACTGCAATGTGCTGCGCTTAATAGGCGAATTTCCACATCGCAATGTCAATAAAGAGCACAAAACACTTGGGGCTGAATATGTTCTTGCTTCGTTTGCCCATATTGGCGGGACATGCAAACAGTAATCATCGTTCACATAAATAAGTCCCCCCAAGAGGAAGAACACGCATAAAAGCCAACTGCTACTAAACAGGCTACAATTTGCACCGTATATGCAATTGAAACCCCACTACAACCAGAGCCCACGTATGATAAACTTTTACATAGTCACCTGGCGTCAGCGACAACTCAATAATTCGAAACTAGCATTAAGTGAGACTAAAGACGAGTGCACTGAGACAACACTCCAGCATATCCGATAGCCCGGTCTGCAAGCGACCAATAAGCTATGTACAAGTGACAATACAAAAGGGGGCAGGTGTGGCATGGGAATAGCGAATGCGCTCGAAAGTGTATTGGAAAGCAGCGTCATGCCTTGCTAAGACTTACTATGCGTTTAACAGACTCGTCAAGGAGGCTCGTATTTAGAGTGGGTTAGCTTTTTTCATACGTTTCGACGAGAGGCTTGGTTCACAGACAGAAGCGACTGCCTTGTTAATCTTTGCCGAATGGAGAACAAGCGAAGCGAACTATTTAATTAACAAGCAGTTGTTGAATAAAAGCAAATGTCATAATTTCGTTTCGTATCTCTTCATTAGTGAGTGAAAGGAAGTTTCCTTACGCAATTAACACTCTGCAATGTACACAAGCTTTCTTCACAAGTTGGCGTCGTTGAGAACCTCTGTACCCTGCAACTCCAAAAATTTAGAAATGTTCGCTAAAGACATGAAGCTGGCATTTTTATATTTCCTGATTAGGTATATTGGATTCATTCTCTTGACTTCTTGTTACTGAAGGTGACATGACTATATCGCAAGCCTCTTTCCAGAAAGATATAGAGAGCAGTCGGTCGCCTGGAGACAACTGCAGACTAATACATACCCCAATCTGAGTTTACTCAGCAAAATCTATCAGGCAACATATGACAATAAATGCCCGCTATGCGGGGAACACGCGACGCTTTACCACGTTACATGGGCTTGCCAAAAACCAAATGTAGTGTCAGTACACAAAACACCAACACCGGAGCAGTGGGAGGCTGCGCTATCCTGCTCGAAGCCTGAAGAACAGCTCGAGCTGATCGACAGAGCTCGCAAGATGGCAAAGGCCACAGGGGCCCTGGACTGAGGGCTCCACCTACGCCAGGAAACCTCCTTTGTGAAAATAAAGTTTTTCATTCATTGAAGACGAGTTCGATTTGAGCATATCGGCCTTACGGTAAAATACATGTTATGACGTCGCTGTTGAGGCTTCTGAGTTGGCACTTCAGTCTACAATAGTACACAGACGGTTGGCCAAGTAGCCATAATCATATTCTGGTTCGCAAGCGGAACTTTGATTTTCTCTACCTTTTTGATGGATAAAGGAGCAATACTGCTATGGTCGTCTAAAATTCATGCGAGGACGAGTAAGGGAATTGATCCTAATACGACGGCAACGCATAGCATGCTGACTCCTTGCTCGCGTGCAAAGGTGGACAAGAGAAAACGAGCACCGCGTTCTAGGTATACAAGGACCGACGTGTTCCTCTTAAGTATAAGTATGTCAAACTGCCAAAGCGCGACAGTCGTAAGATTTGTCTCGATAGAGAAACGTTCAAGCCGCATTGTTATCGGGACCGACCTCGTCGACTCGTCAACCGAGGTGTACGACAAAGGGAACAGCTTTCTTAGCCTCACGCTTACCGCTTAACCTACGTAGCCGGTCACTCATACAGACACTGTGGCGCAAGCAAGGGCACGTGCTACACACAGGTACGCCTACCATTGCCACTTGAAGTGCGCAAGAACCATCAGCCCGATGTTTAGCGCGCAGAAGAGAGAGCACCGGCCGCGGGTGCCACGGCATGCGCCCGTGGCTTCAGGCATGACACCCGCGCCGCGTGCGCCAAGAGCCGCTTAACGGGCGCGTTGTAACAAGTACTCAGGCCAGCCGAGCGGCAGGAGTGTTTCCTCCGCCGCCGACTAGAGGAACGACTCACCGCAGAGTGCAGGGAGCCGCGTAGCTCGATGCCGGTGGCGTTGAGTGCGGCCGCGGCGAACCGCACGAGCAGCAGCGCTAGCCAGGCCGTCTTCGCACGTGCCGCCAGCATGTCCGGTGAGCGTCTGTGGTCCGTCCTGGACGAGGCCCCGTGTCGGGCATGAGCGCGCCGAGAGCTGCGGCCGCTTTCCGGCGCCTATTCATCGCCGCGCATTGCGGGTGGGGGGAGGGGGGGCAGGCCCCTCGCTCGACGGTCGCGCGCTCGTCGTCACCAGCCAACTGGTTCTCCTTTGTCTCGCGCGCCTGAGGCGGCAAACGGGCGCTTCCAAGACGCGCGCGCGCGCGCACGCTGCTTCAGGGCGCCTCCGTATAAAACGCCTCACATGACGGCGGCCGGCCACGCCGCGCTTGTTGACGCGCGCGATTCGCGCCGGCTGCGTCACGCTCCATTGCTAATGGCTGCTGCGCGCAAACAGGCGCCGCCGGCGACCACGGACGCACTCTGCGACCACGGCAGGAACGCCATAGGCGTGGCTTAAGCGACCGGAGTCTCGAAAGCGAGACACGAGTCAGCGCCCGTTGAGCCTGACAGTTACGCTCTCACGCCCAGAAGCAGAGGGGCGTGACGCACGACGAGTGGCGACGGTTTCGCTATTATGTAATGTAATGCTGCCGCAAGTAGCTCGATCTTCTTCTAGACGCCGGAGGCAACTTGTAACTGTTAGTTGGAGGGGGGGGGGGGGGGGGGGCTGGCTGGGACCCTCGTCTTCGACGTCAGCGCACAAAGAACGGATGTCTTCGTTGACGTGTGGCTCGAAATCTTAGATAATAAAGGAGCTGACAATACACTAACCAGGAAATTTAAACCTGTTATTCTAGCGTGGTACATGATGTACTCGTTATCAGTCCTGAACGTACCACCTAATTTGATGGCCCAACTGGAACGGGATGATCGCGTTGCCCTTCGACTAGTGCTGGGATTACCTCGTGAGGCGCAATCCGTTCCATTACTCACTGAAGCGCATCAGTTACCCCTCAGGCTGCAAGCAGACCAGAGAGCTGTATATCACATTGAGCGTATGCACCGCGCTTCGAATGGTCAATCGCTCCTTTATCGTCTGATTCAGCGCCAGTTTTCTCGCATGGGAAAAATGGCGGTATTATTTCTGAACATTGCTGATATTTCTGAACATGCTGCTTCAGTTACGCCTCCGCATCCGAAAGATATAACCAAACCCGTATTCCCCATTTTCCTCACAATACCTGACATACACAAAAAGTCTGATGTTCCTGTTTCGGGCTTGCCCTGAAATTTTGTGCAAGCTTGATGACGCTCGTCTGCTGATTAGTCGCCACCTACTCAAGCAGCATCCAGACCAGCGCGTCGCAAATGGAACGTTCCCGCCCTGTATGTGTTCGCGGTCGAGGCTTGCCTCGTCGCGCTCAGCGCAACTCCTGAAGCTAAGGGTTGGCTGTGTGAACGTGTGCGAACGTTTATACAAACAAGGACGTGTGGCCAGCCCATCGTGTACGTCTCGCGGTTGCTGTGAGACATTTCAGCACCTGATATTGAAGTGTCCCGCTTTCAGTGCACAGCGCATGCCACTAGTGAGGGACTATCAACTCCTTGGCCTGCGGTGTACCACACTAGACGAATGTTTGTACCCCAGTGGGTGTGCGTCACGACGCGACCAGGCTCATCGCGCTCTTCTTACTTTTCTAGAAGTAACGAACTTAGGGGCACGTTTGTAACCCAGAAACTATTTCTTCTATTTAACATTCTTTAGTAGCGTGACCTGCAGTGACGGGCCCTACTGTTCTTTGAGATTTGTCATCTCGCTTTTTCTTTCCTCTTTCCTCCCGTCCTTCCTATCTTCCATTCCTCCTCCTTTCTGAAGAGTAGGCAGGCGTTGTGCCCCTTCCGGTGGCAGTTGCCAGCCTTGCTCCTCGCTTTCCTTTTCCTGTGTATATGTTTTCAAATAAAATAATCAATCAATCAATCAATCAATCAATCAATCAATCAATCGTTTATTTATCGTGCCCAGGAACAACCGTGAGGTCTAGGTGTTGGCGCACGTATACATAGAAAAAGAAATACAGCAGGGGAATATCAGTAAAAAAAAACAATGAATAAAAAATAACAATCTTGAAAAGAAAAGTGTACATAGATGTAACCGTAGGCGCAAAATGCATACATAATAAAAAGGATGAGAAGGGAAGTTGAACAATATTTGAAACTAAGACACAACAACGGAAAGCTCAGAGCAGAACAAAGACAGAGTTCTGAAAAATATCTAGGTCATGAAAGTGGGCGTTATAAAGACTCTGTATTCTGTGGACGGTTGAGTGTTGGTAATAATAATAATAATAATAATAATAATAATAATAATAATAATAATAATAATAATAATAATAATAATAATAATAATAATAATAATAATATAAGTACAGTCGCTATCAAAGTGAATAGCTTCCGGGAGCGATGTGCCCCAGGACACTCTTTGTACGAATGTGTGTGCCATCAGCGTAAATTGAAACGCGAACAGGAACTAATTATTTTGAACATCTTATGCACAAGTAGATGGGATAAAATGGGCAAAAGCGCCGGCCGTACCCGATTTATAAGCATTGTTTAAAGCCATATAGTGGTATCGGGGCCTGCATTACGAAAAAGCTGTAAAAACAGGTGAACATGGACACGCAACAACGCATGATAGTTGCTTTAGACTTGTTAGCGTTTGAATTTATGCTGATAGGTCATTTGTCGCGAAGATGTCACTAGCACTTGAGGTGCATGAGGTGATAGCTCTGTGGGCATAGTGAAAAATTTAAACGTTCTATGCAACTAATCATTAAGTGAGATCGTCGAATACAAATAAAGAAGGGCAATAAAAAACAGATAATAGGTTATTTTTCTACTTGATTTATATTTGAAGAACAACTCCAGATATTCAATGTTTTCTCTGTGCGAAATCAATCGGCGGGGCTTACAGTTTTTATTGTCGACAGCCAGTTTTATGTGTATCAGTAGAAACGGAGAAGTTGGTCGTGGTCGTCTGAGGTACAAATTGATGCTCTGGTTTCGAGATTGGCCCGATATCAGCCTGCACTGTTGCATCGCGTTCTTGACATCCTGTAGGAGACTCCGAGAAAGAAGCGCAGGAATGCCATCGCGACCCAAGATTGTACGTTGCTAAAGGACTTCGTTTTGAGACTTGAGGCTGAGGGATTTTATGTGCGTTTGTGCTTTCTCTAGCGAACAAGTGTAATCCCGGCCTAATTATGGCATGATTTAACATGTCATGTGTTGTTTGGGAGGTAAGGAAAGCCACATCTTCATAGTTCAATTGAACATGCAGTAAAATAAGCGTGTATTCGTTGTTCGAAAATGTCTTTCGTTATTCGTTTGCAGTAGAGAATAACCACAGCCCGAGTGGTCATATACGAGGTGCTACCCAAAAGTTCCAGGAATTCAGTCGTAAAAAAGAAAGTGTTGACCAACGCCTAATCAGCACTGTCTCTTTCAAAGTAGTCCCCTTGAGCATGCATACACCGATCCCCGCGTTTCTGCCGCGATTTCATGCGTTCGTGGAGCTCTCCAGGCGACAGTGTGTTGAGGACCGCCTGCGATTCCGTCTGGATCTCTTCAACAGGGTGAAACCGACGTCCTTTCGGCCTCAACTTAAACTTTGGCAACAAGAAAAAGGCACAAGGGGCGAAGTCAGGTGAATAGCATGGGTGCGGAAGTACTGTGATTTGTTTGGAAGTCAGGAACTGTCGAAGAACGAGTGATGTCCGAGCGGGCGCGTTGTCGTGATGAAGAAGCCAGTTGTTCTTCCACTCCTCCGGACGCTTGCGACGAATGCTCTCTCTTAAGCACCTCAAAACGTCACAGTAAAGCTCGCCATTCACGGTTTGTCAAGGAGGTAAGAATTCCTTGTGGGCAATTCCATGTAGGTAAGAAAAAAAAAACAGTGATCATGGACTTTACATTCCCACAAACTTGACGTGCCTTTTGCGGCCGCTGGGAATTTGGCGATTTCCATTGCGACGACTGCTGTTTGGTTTGAGGATCATAGCCATGAACCCATGTCTCATCCCTGGTTATTACACTGGAGAAGAATGTGGGATTGTCTCTGACTTGTTGCTTCAGTTCCGTACACAGAAACACGGTTCGTCACTGAGCAGTCTTGACACGAATTTTGCTGAAATGCGCCTCATCCGACAAAATTCACTGAACTGCGACATTGTCCTACAATGTCGCAGACATCCTTTATAGTTAGGCTGTGATTTCCAAGGATAGCCTTACGAACTTCCACTATCATTTCCGGAGTTGTGCTCGTTTACGGGCCTCCAGAACGTTCATCCTCGTCAACACACATTCGACCCTCTTTGGAGCGTTTATGCCATGAGAACGTCCTACTTTGGCTCATGGCGTCGACTCCAAAAGCGTCCTTAGCATACGATTAGTTTCTTTCGCAGTTTTGCCAAGTTTAAAACAAAACTTGGTGCAAATACTACGCTTCTCGAGGTTGCCATATTGGTTGATAAGAAATGCGCCAAACCAGTGAAACGTTGCGTTGTAAAACAACACTTCGCAAAACAGTACTTCTTCGATGAAAGTCGTTCAGCACACTGATCCGCAAGGCATACTGCTAGCCACAGCTAGCGGCGGAAATGTGTACCACACTCAGTTTGCCCGTGATTTTAAAATTCCCGGAACTTTTGGGTAGCACCTCGTATAGCTTAGGTGTCTGAAACCATCCTCAAACACAATGTCTACTGAGCATTTCGTAAAAGCCAGCAAGCCTTTCAAGCCTGCGACAATCTCTCCGCACCACCCTTATGCTTTTTCTCAGGGAAGTTCTACCCACGAGAAAAATACCGTTACAAACTTCTTAAAAGTAACTCCAATATGCATAAAATGTAGAGTTCTTTCTTGGTTTTCTTGCGCTTTTGTAGTCGCCATCTCATTGCATCAATGTCAAAAAAGCTCCTTTCGCACTATCCTTTACTCCTGTCAATGACCCACTGTGGTGGCTCAGTGGCTATGGTCTTCTGCTGCTGAGCACGAGGTCGCGGGTTCGATACCTGGCCGCGGTGATGCAGGCGAAATGCAAAGGTTCTCGTTTACTTAGATTTAGGTGCACGCTAAAAAACCCGAGGTGTTCAATTACTCCGGAGCCCGACACTGCGGAATGTAGTGTTGGTTTGGGACGTTAAAATAAATAAATAAATAAATAAATAAATAAATAAATAAATAAATAAATAAATCAATCAATCAATTTTGAGTAATCAATAAAACGACTTGTGTCAGCTTCCCAACGCATGCATAGCAGGCATGGTCTGGTTGAACTGAGTTTGCCGTTTTCGCGCCCACGAATACATGTCTGTTTAATCAGATACGAGCCGTAACCTTGCTGTCAATCATGCACCACCTTGGGCGGCAGTGGGTACACGCTACAAGGGTTTACGATGTGCATTCAAACTGGGATTGTGATGGCTCACTCAAGTGCCGTTTGCCCCATGAAGGCAACGATGAACCGCCGGGCGATACAATGACACTGCTCGCTGATATACACAATGCTCTACTTTAGCTGCTCTTCATCGCGTCAGCTGCTGCACCTCGGCTAAGACGTATATAAAATTTGTACACACGCCTTCACTTGCATCTTGCCGCAAGTGTGTTGAGGATTATTCGACACTTCATAGCGAAGCCATGGGCTTGGCATCAGGCTAGAAATAGAACTTAGAGTTGCTACCGTGCTGTCCGAGGACTGTCTGCGCCCTGAACAGCGTCAAGCGATGATCCGTGAGAATGTAGCTGCGGCCTTCGGCCGTATAGTGCGGCCAAATATGCATTCTATCAGGGCACGCACTCGCAAACTTCTCTTACATTTCCTGATTGGCCGTCGTTTCGTCACTCATATCTCACGATAGCGATACGAGTGATAATGAGGTGTCGGCCGCAGCAATGGCCAATCATACACGGCACTTATACGCAAGAAAGGTTTTGTGAATACGAGCCTAGGGGCCATATGCACAAAGCTTTTCGTTGGTAAGTGCTGTTTGCCATTTGCCGGCTACCTTCGATAATGATATGTCCAACATCACGATTGACTGGTATCTGCTCTAGAGCATTGCACGGGCTCGCGGTTACCCGAAAGCCCGGGCCCAGCCCGGCCCGTGGGCCGGGCCGGGCTCGGGCACGGCATGTGCTTTGTGACCCGGGCCCGGGCCGGTCTCGGGTTTTTTAACGGGGGCCCGGGCCGGGCTCGGACTTTCTGGTGGTGTGCATGTAACATGCATCGAGTTATCCTTGCGCGTATCGACTCTGAATTACATGTTTATTTCGGTCTCGGGCTGGGATCGGGCCGGTTTCGAGCCGGGCTCGGGCCTAAGGTAAAGGGGTGGTGGGCCGGGCCGGGCCGGGCGGGTAACGTAGATTATTTCCGGGCCCGGGCCGGGCCCGGGTCTCGCTATAAAACTTTTGGTCGGGCTCGGGCGGGCAGCCCAACGTAAAAACGGGCCCGGGCCGGGCCCGGGCTGAAAAAATCGGCCCGTGCCGATTTCTGCTGCTCTTATGAACAGTTCTAACTTAAGAACGTTTTTGTGAATACAAGTCAAGGGGCGCTATAACGTAAAATGATTCCAAACTGTTTTGATTACAAATTCCTGACGTCAAATTTACGTAACCACAGACGCAAGCATCGGGCGGTGACCCGCAGCGTTGTCTGAACAACCCAATCAAACACTCTCCTCGTTTATAGGAGGTCACCTTTGTTCACTTTCAAAACCAATAACATTGTCTACACTCAGCGGTTTTTCTTATCTAATTGGCTGACAAGAGGCGAGGAGCACGCTCTAGTGGAGAGGGTTTCGATGGGGCCGAGCCAGCACAGTGAAAATAGATAACCGCATGAAGAGGGTGGTGCCGGCTTCTCCGATTGGTCCGCTTCGCCTTACTTAGCTCGCGGTGGCTGGTCGAAAATCGCGGCGGCGAACAATGGAAGGATAAGAATGCCGCTAAAACGGATCCTCAGCAAGGAAGTGTTGGCAGAGCGATGTCGTATGCATGCCGAAAGAGCTCGATCACGTTTTACTGCCACGCAAAAAGGTTTATCATGCGCAAATAAATACATGCATGCTCACCGGCAGGTGCGAGTAGCGAGCGTCTGAGCGATCGGCGGGCAGCCATCTTCTATTCCTTTCGGAACGGGGCAGTCTGCGTCTATTCAGAAAAATGTTCAGTTTTGTTTGGCATATTAATGCATTTTTTGCTCGTACACGTCACTTTGACGTGGTGAGTTTTCGCGGTTTTGTGAGGTCACGTGACAGACAGGAGAAGTGGGCGTAGCCAGAAAACAATGGACCAATAGCAGATTGCTAATGGAAAAGGCGTCGAATCAGGAATTATTATTTTTCTTTTGTGCGGCTTAATCACGCATAATCAGTGTGTACACGTTATATCAAATGGGGAGCTATCGTGGTTTTCGTGACGTCGCGTGACAGACAGGCGAAGTTGGGAGTGCCCCAAAATGTTTTGACCAATCGTGGAGGCTGATTGCAGAAATTGGAATCAAAATAGTTTGAAATCATTTTACGTTATAGTGGCCAAGATCATGACCGTTTCATGAGACCCTCGTTCGCCACTTAGGAGGTTCCATATCGGGGAGCTATTCGCAGACTGCTCCCGGTTTCTTTTAATGAGATACCGCCTAAAGCGTCACGAGAAAAGGCATTTTCCTCAAATGTCGCCGAAACAAGCACACCGCCGATTGTTTAAGCGGCTGCTAAATCACCAGCGGAACATGGTTCTCTTCCCGACTGAAGCATTTCATGCTGTCATGTCTCTATGCCCAAAGTGGAAGTTCCTCGCACGAAAAAAAAAAAGAAGAAGAAGAATAAGGAAACACGTGGTTATCTAATAGCAACAACGGATGACGAGCAGAGAGAAAGAGAGAAAGAGAGGCGATGTCACTATACAGACAAATAAAAAGGACTTGTCAGGGAGCGCTGACTCGAAGTGCTGCATCTGCGGCGCGCATACATCGCGATGCGCTCATCACTAGTCCGTCGCCGTCGTCCCACTGAGTCGCACTCTAAAGCCTCCAAAGTGCGCGCACCAAGGACGGCATCAACTATTTTCGTCAACAGTCCGCGCAGAGCTCGGCGCAGCAGCTTCCGCGAAAAGAAGACAATCGGTGGGCGGGGTTTTCCACCTTGCATAAAGTGCGCTCGCTGGCAGCGGCCTTCGTTTGACAACGCTGGGCGCACTCCCGAGAAGCTGTAAAAAACGCGCCACTCCGCGGCAGGTCGACCTCAAGGGGTGCAGCCGCTTAAGACGTCGACGCGCATGTAAGCAATAAAAGAGATTGTGGCTGCTGTATTATGCTATAGCGGCCTGCCGGAGCGCCGCAGGCCCATTGTGAGCCAGCTTCGCCCACCGCGCACTGCATACAGGCGACATTGCACACGCTTAGGAGCGGGAGATAGAGATTTCTGTTGTGCGTAAGCACAGGTCATTTAAAATTCTAGCTGAGAAATCGTGCGCACAGCCTTCCACACTGTGGAGGGCTTTGCACTACAGATAGCCCAGCGAGCTCTCCATGAGAAGGCGCATCCGTCGGGCATCGCGTCTAAGCCTTGTTCTCTTATTTGCATCTTAAATTTGTTGTCCGCAGGATATCGCGCGCTCTGACTTGTACACCATGGCATGTACGCATATGCAGAAGTCGTTTGATTCGCTTTTTTCGCCACCAGATAACACCGCTAGCATGCCAAACGCTGACACGCAACGTTTCCATTTTGTAACGCTTTGAGATAAAAAAAAAAAATAAAAATGACAGCAAATCCTGTAACGGGTGCAACAGAAGCTATCTTCTGTCGTTACTCGGAACACGTTTAGTTAAGTTTCCCTATATTTGTTTATTATGTACACCTTTAAGACCCACTGGCAGTGCAGAAAGGAGCGATATAAGTATGTTGGTGGGTGTCTCTTTTCTTTTTAGAATATACATAATTTTTTCAAGATTGCCTGGTGGCACTAGCACAATTAAAATCCTTCAATCGGATTACTGGAATAGGCTGGCATTAATTTCACGACCAATGAAAATACATAATCAATTAATTAACAAAATTTACCTACTTAAGTTTTTCCTAATTACTTCAGGACACATATTGCAATTTATGGTGAGCTTGCAAGGTATATCGACTTGGAATGAATCCTGCGGATGGTACTGGTTTGGAGATATGAAATGTCAAAGTTGTGGCAGAAATGCAGTTGGTTTAACCTACTTTAAAAAGAAACGCCGCTTTATGCCTTGAATCACAAGCAAGGTTACTGGAGCGCCAATGTACTTCGTCGCAAACTTTGGGTATGAACATCTCGAAACTGGTGCCATCCTGACAATTCGTTCCAAGTGAATAAGCCTTGCGAACTCACTGGCTGCAATTCTTAAATGGCAAACATGAACGGATTTTACTCGATGACTGCTAACACACGCTAGCGTGAAGAAGAGCGCGAAGTGAGGGTAGCGAACGCTCTACTGCCTCTCCCTTCAACGCATCTCCGAAAGTTCAGATTACGCGACCTCCAGCACTGGGTGCGCGCGAAGACAGCGCACATGCAGCCACCAGCTATCTCGGGTCGCCTACACTTTGCCCCTGCCTTAGATCACCTCCAAGATGTGGTGCTGCGGCGCACGGCTGGGCTAGAGGAGCAGACACGCGCTCACCTTTTTGTGAATACGGGTCCTGGGCCCGTATTCACAAAAAGCTCTTACGCTAGAATTGTTCATAAGGGCTAATTCCAGCCAATCCTTATTCTGGACATATTACTACAGGGAAAGCGACGGGCCAATGGCAAAGAGCACTTACGACCAAAAGCTCAGCGAAATTGACCCCGCCGGTCAAATTCACAAAGCTTTTCGTTTGTAAGTGCTGTTTGCCATTTGCCGGTGGCCTCCATTAATAATATGTCCAGTATTATGATTGGCTTGTGTCTGATCTTACGAAAAATTCTAGGGCAAGAACTTTTTTTCTGAATACGGACCGAATTCAGGCTTTTTGTTCGTAAAAGCTGTTTGCCAGATTACTTACGAACGAAAAACCTTGTGGATTCAGCCTCAGGCAGTCAACATGATATAACACCATAGTTGATAGGACATGTTTAATTTGCGTTACGTATGCATAATAGAACCCGCCGTGGTTGCTTAGTGGCTATGGTGTTGGGCTGCTAAGCACGAGGTCGCGGGATCGAATCCCGGACACGGCGGCCGCATTTCGATGGGGGCGAAATGTGAAAACACCCGTGTACTTAGATTTAGGTGCACGTTAAAGAACCCCAGGTGGTCCAAATTTCCGGAGTCCCCCACTATGGCGTGCCTCATAATCAGATCGTGGTTTTGGCACGTAAAACCCAATAATTTAATTTTAATTTTTAACGTATGTATAATAGAGTTGCCACAGTGAACTATGACGCTATAATGATATAACATTATATAGCACGCGGCTGGTATGTTATCAAAGAGCTATGTACGGGGCAAGGCTCCCAGCAATGCACCTTAGCACGTTGGTTGCACTACCTCTAGCTTATTATACTTTAGAATCACGTACGCCCCCGAAGAAAGGGTACAGAAATTTGTGAATTAATGTACACCCTTGTCTGTCTTTTTTTTCACTCAGGTGTGCCCGCCGAACAGGACCAGCAACTGACTCGACAAAGGTGGAAAAGTGCACCTACATCTCTCTGCCCTTGAATGCGAGTTGGTTGGCTGGTTGGTTGGAGTGTTTACTACAGGCGGGGATAGCCTGGCAGTGTGGGTCGGCAATCGCTCCGCCTGTGCGTTTCCTCCGCTGTTCAGAAACGCGTTACTACGTGTTCATAGGTTCAGTATCACTTAGATATGCGATTATACAGCGGGAAATCTACTTATGCACTATCCTCAGTCTTTCGGGGAACATTATGTGTTTCACACACGCATGTGGAAAGCCTCTTGTTTTTGCAGGTTGGCAAGCAGTCTTCTTTTCGACAGTGAAGCGCCGGCAGGACCAAATGATCGGTTCCATATCGCCAATTTCGTGTGCTGTGCTATGCATAAAGAGAGGAAACTCGCCCAGTTTTTAATGTCCACGCTGGAGTGTAGGCCAATCATGTTCTTTATCTATTAATGAGAGTGGCTTCGAAATGATTAAGCCTCTTCACTACACAGGGCCCATGTGACGGGGGCCAAAGCGATCGAAAGTGGCAGCAAATCACGTCCTTTGGGAACTGGTGGTTGATCGGTACGCTGACTGTTAGTGGCCTTGAAAGCGCTTCTTTTATAAGACCACCCGCTCTTTCACTTCCAGGGATATCAACATGGGATGGTATTCACTGAAGACAATCTCATATCATTTGCTTATCGATTATTTGAGTAAAGCTAGTGAATCTCACAAAATTTCTTGGGAGGATCGCCTTAAGGGAACTGTGGTAGTGCAGGTCTTGAGTCCGTTAACCCGATGGCATTTCGTGCGGGGCATCATTAGAGCGTGCGTAGCGCAACAGCAATAACATTACTCATCGTGATTGTCGATGAGGCCAGGCGGTTTAAACAGCCTGACCACGTGACCGCAAGAAAAATGATCCAAAATGGAGCAAACTGCGAGCATAGTTACTGTGAATGGCAATAATTAAACACGTCACTTATTGTCACACGTCGCACTTGACGCTTGTTAAGTGTGCGTTATCCGTTGCTCTATAAGGGCAAAAGGTACATCGTAACCTTCAGAAAACAAGTGTTGCGCGTGCACGCCCAGTCGCGGCAGTTTTGTACAGGTGATATGTATGGGAAGGCAAAACTATACAGGGGCTCAATTCGCAAAGCTTTCGTTTACCATTTACCATTGGCCGGCCGGCTTCGTTAATAATATTTTAAGCACTAGGGTTGGCTGGGATTCGCTCTTACGAACAAGCAAAACGTAAGAGATGTTTTCGTGAATGCGGGCACAGATACCTTTGGAGCTAAAAAGGTCACACCTCAATATCATTCAATACATAAAGCCTCGAAGGATCCATGAGGACCACGCATCTGTGATGTCGTTGACAATAAAGGGAGCTTTACACAGTAAGCAACAATAGATTACCGTTTGATTTTCGTGGATTTCTTTGTACTTTTTAAAGCTCTCTTGCGCGGTGGAAGGCTTTGAAATAGGAAACCCAAAGTTAGGGGACGCTATCGGCTGGCCGAGTGAGTCAGGAGATGCGCATAGCCGCGCCTTAGAAGGTTACATCACACGGCAGAAACGACGCCGCGAAATAAAAAAAGAAAAAGAAAGAAAAGGAAAAAAAAGAAAGAAAATATTATGACTCGATGCAGTTGGCTGGAAAATAGTCTCTTGCCATGCACGTCCCATTGACATTAGCAGTCTAACATTATTCATCAAAAAGTAAATGAGCCGATCTTAGTTAATTAGTCTACTAAGTGATTCGTCGAATTGTTTCCTTTTTTTTCCGCCCCGCTATGAATCTCGACGAGCAAAAACTCACGCTATGTCTCGAACCTGCCATGTTTAATAATTAGAAACGGCTATCGCTGAAACAGTTGGTATATCGATTTGTGCTTCTTACCTATGTAACCTCGCATATTTTTTTCTTAGGGAAACAGACCTAGTCAAGCCAATTTCCAAAGGTTTTTATGTCCCTGGCATCGGGTGCAACGTATGAGTGTAATGTCAAACTACGGCTTCGACCGTAAAAAAAGAATAATAATAAAGTCCACAGACTTAAGCAATTCCTCCGGATCTCAAGTTGTTTACTATACGATGCAACATGGTGTCGGAGTAGGCACCTGCATCTTCTCAAGGACAAGTTCTTTGCGATGCACACAACGTTCTCCTCGTCCCGTACAGTTATTGCCTGCCTCCGGAATACATGCACATAGGTCTACACTCGCAAGTCTGTGTGGGGCGCATAACCCCGCACAAAGTGTCAAGCGCTAAGATGCGCGTGTGATTAGCGTGTCTAACTACACGTTGCCGCAGGTGTATGAGTTTGAATCCCAGTGCCGGTGTTGGTCAAAGTTTTCTATTCTTCGTCCTATGGCGATGGTGATGCTGAGGAGGAAGAGGTGACCTGATAACGACGACGATGGTGGTGCAACAGAATGATCGAACGAACACAGCAATCTCAGTTTGGAGCTTCTAACTGCTGCCATAACAAAAATTGGTAGCCGATCCACGATGTGAATGCGGATGATGGAGCGACGCTCCTTGGACGATTACGGCTGCTGCTCGAGCTTTCGCTTCGGGGTCTTGCTGCCGTTGCCGGCGTGCTGCTGCTTCTCGTGCTCGTAGCTCATGGTTAGCTTCGCGCGTTGCCGTTGGGCTGCCGCGTCTCGTTCTCGAAGTGTAGGATCAGAGTCACGACGTTTGCGCTTACGCTGGCGCTCCTCCATACTGCAGTGCTAAGTGTAGCGACAGCGGCGCGGCGCCGGCGCAACACCTGCGTGCGGTCGGTATGCGCGCTGCGTGTGCTCTGCGAACGGTTCTGCGCATGATGTCGTGCGCTTGCTCGGAGAGGGGTTTCGGAGCGTCGGTATGCGCGCTGCGTGCGCGACGTGGAGCTACGACGACGACGGCGACAACGGACATCGTGAAAGCCTAAGGAGCTTCGCTCCTAAAAAAGGACAATGCTTCAACAGACCCTCCACTTCGCCAAACGTACCTCGGTATTCACAAATGCATCTGAACTTGAAGCCCACGCTTGACTTGATCTAAATGACACCTGTCGTGAACGCGCCGAATTAAACGCAATGGGCGACTTGGGCACGTTTAAGCCGGGCGTCTTGTAGATCAAGGCAGGCATGGGCTTCAAGTTGAGATGAATACTGGGGTTAGTGTTTCAGTTTGACCCAAACGAACATTCCGTAGTCGTGTTGAAACAGTGTTCCCCCGGCCAGACAGCGCGGCAGGTCAGCGACGCTTCTTCGACGGAGCATCCGAATGTTTAGACGCGCAGACCCGTCTACAATCTGGTAAACCGTCCGCATAGGCCGCAGAGGCCGTCGTCGCGACAAAACTCGCGCGTCGTTCATTCTTCGCGGGCTTCCTGGTGTCGCGAGCGCGCGCACGAACAAACCGCGCCCGCGAGCAGCACTTTCTCCCGGCGCGCACAATGGGTGGGCCGAGTGTCCAGACGCCGCTCTCCGCGACTGAGACAAAAGGCGCGCCGAGCCTTCCCACAGAACCGCAGGTAAACCGCGGCAGGCGCGGTTTTTGTCCTTCGGCGGGCAGCCTTGGCTACGAGCAGGGTCGGCCTGACGATTAACTAGGCCACAGCCATTACCGCTGTCGCGTGAGAATATCTTTCGGCCGCTGCTTTGCCCGCCGACACACGAGCGACCGAGAAACGCTGAATGCTCAGCGTTGCAACTGGATACGGTGACGAACCGTTCTGAATTAGGTCGGACGGTTAACTCTTGTAGGAGCGCAGCCGTTTAACGCGCATGGGTCGTGGAAGCTTGAAGGAAAGACTCAGTTTGAAATCGTTAACGTTGCTTCGTATCTTGGTGATTTTTTAAACATTTTGTTCGCAGTGATGTCCTTTTCATGGCTTGTGCTGACACAGGACATGGAAAGGCAGTGGAAGGGCGTGGTTTACATTGCCGAGCACTAGATTCGCCGGTTCCGGCGAAACGAACACCCGAGTACATACGTTGTACGTGCGACCGACCAAAGATGCAAGTGCGATCCCCGATACATGCCGGCAATTATCACACGTGGCGTGGCAAACAAAGAAAGAAAAAAATAAAGGAGACAAGGAACACAGGTGAAATTAGCTGTTACGTATAATTTTAATTTAAGTTAGACCGATCGGCTCATTTTCCCTGTACTTTCACTGGCTTCATCGTCTATTTATTTATACGCTTGTAACTAAGAAGAGTCGAGCTGGCAGATTCCTTTATTATTATCGCTCATCACGTGGTCTTGGTATATACGCCTATGTTGCGCGGAACATTTGTTTGGGAAATTGTGAAAGCACCACTGACCACCGTCAACCCTTCCACACACCCATACCCCTTTGTTACTTCCCTGGATCTGAGGTCAAATTCACGAAGTGACAACGACCTCAGGTCCAGCGAAGATGGCTTGCCAATGACGAAGTGCAAGGGCAGTTTGCCATTGGCAGGCCACCTTCGCTGCTAATATATCCAACATTACGATTGGCTGACGTCTGCTCTTACGAAGTGCTTTAGCATTAGAACTATTTTGTGTATATGTGTGCGGGGGCGCTATAGCGTAAAGCTATTCCAAACTTTTCTGTTTCAATTCTGCAATCAGCCCACCACGACTGGTGAAAGCATTTTCGGGCCACTCCCAACTTCGCCTGTCTGTCACGCGACGACACGAAAACCGCGACAGCTTCCCATCTGATATAACGTGTACACACTGATTATGCATGATTAAACCGCACAAAAGAAAAAAAATGATTATTCCTGATTCGACGCCTTTTCACCATTAGTCCTCTGCTATTGGTCCAATGTTTTCGGGCTGCGCCCACTTCGCCTGTCTGTCACGCGACTTCACAACACCGCGAAAACTCACCGCGTGAAAATGACATGTACGCGAAAAAAAATGCATTAATACGCCGAACAAAACTGAACATTATTCTTAATTGCCAGAGACTGCCCCGTTCCGAAAGGAATAGAAGATGGCTGCTCGCCGATCGCTCAGGCCCTCGTTACTCGCACCTGCCGGTGAGCATGCTTTTATTTGCGCACGATAAACCTTTTTGCGTGGCAGTAAAACGTTATCGAGCCCTTTCGGCACGCATACGACATCGCCTGGCCAACTCTTCCTTGCTGAGGATCCGTTTTAGCGGCATTCTTATCCTTCCGTTGCACGCCGCCGTGATTTTCGACCATCCGCCGCAAGTTAAGTAAGGTGAACCGGACCAATCGGAGAAGCCCGCACCACCCTCTTCATGCAGTTATCTATTTTTCACTGGGCTGGCTGGGCCCCATCGAAACCCTCTCCGCTAGAGCGTGCTCCTCGCCCCTTGTCAGCCAATTAGATAACAAACACCTCTCAGTGCAAGCAATGTTATTCGTTTTGAAAACGAACAAAGGTGACCTCCTATAAACGAGGAGAGTGATTGGGTTGTTCAGACAACGCTGCGGGTCACCGCCCGATGATTGCGTCGGTGGTTACGTAAATTTGACGTTAGGAGATTAGAATAAAAACAGTTTGGAATAGTTTTACGTTATAGTGACCCTGGTCTGCATCCGGTTTGCATAACGGAGCACACTTTTTCATAATCGTCGCCTTTAGCGATGTAAAATGATGCTTTTGCCCGGGGGCATCGATAACACAATCATTTAAAGATAATCTTGTCAAGGCAAGCCTGCGGCTTGGCCACTGATAGAAGTTCGAAAAAAAAAGTCGCATTTCTGCCAGAAAAGTGAAGCATCGATTGCGATGGCAAATTATTGGACATATATACGAAGTAAGGAGTATCATATACGAAAGTATCAAGAAAGGGGTCAGGCAAGGAGACAATCTCTCCAATGCTATTCACTGCATGCTTAGAAGAAGTATTCAAGCTCTTAGACTGGGAATTCTTAGGAGTGAAGATCAACGGCGAATATTTCAGCCACCTTCGGTTTGCAGATGACATTGTCCTATTCAGCAACGATGGGGACGAATTACAACAAATGATTGAGGACCTTAACCGAGAAAGTGTAAGAGTGGCGTTAAAGATTAATGTGCAGAAGACAAAGATAATCTTCAAAAGCCTGACAAGGGAACAAGAATTCAGGATCGCCAGTCAGCCTCTAGATTCTGTAAAGGAGTACGTTTATCTAGGTCAATTACACACAGGGGACCCTGATCATGAGAAAGAAATATACAGGAGAATAAAATTGTGTTGGAGTGCATATGGCAGGCATTGTCAAATCCTGACTGGGAGCTTACCACTGTCGTTGAAAAGAAAAGTGTACAATCATTACATTCTACTGGTGCTAATATATGGGGCAGAAACTTGGAAGTTAACAAAGAAGCTCGGGAACAAGTTAAGGACCGCACAAAGAGCGGTGGAACGAGAAATGTTAGGCCTAACTTTAAGAGGTAGAGAACAGTGTGGATCAGAGAGCAAACAAGGATAGCCGATATTCTAGTTGACATTATGAGGAAAAAATGGAGTTGGGCAGGCCTTGTAATGCGTAGGATGGATAACAGGTGGTCCACTAGAGTTACAGAATGGATACGAAGAGAAGGGAAGCGCAATCGAGGACGGGAGAAAACTAGGTGGGGTGACGAGTCTAGCACAGCAACATCTGTGCCAGACTGGAACGCTGCTCGGCACAGCTCAGGTGCGGCAGCTCGGGGACCGGCGGCTCTCGGGTCAGCCAGCGTCTCGAGCGCTGGCAGCTGGAGCCCTGGTTCCTTGGACGCCCTCGTCCACGCTCGGCTCCGCGATCCTCTGCACCTTGCCACCAAGGGGGGGGGTCAGCTTTTGTCGATGATGATGATGATGATGATGATAGTAGCCTCTCTCATTTATCGAAATTCACCTTTTCTGCTCACGATAAACCCGCGTTTTATACGGCTAGAGCAACACCTGTAGCCCGCCGTGGTGGCTCAGTCAGCTCAGGCGTTGCGCTGCTGAGCACGAGATCGCGGGATCGAATCCCGGCCGCGGCGGCCGCATTTCGATGGAGGCGAAATGCAATAACGCCCGTGTGCTTACGTTGTAGTGCACGTTATAGAACCCCAGGTGGTCAAAATTAATCCGGAGCCTTCCACTACGGCGTGCCTCATAATCAGAACTGGTTTTGGCCCGTAAAACCCCAGAAAGATGAAGAAGCCCTATAGCGAAGCCAGGTATCGGTTTCTCCGAGCTTATAGGAAAATGACATTACCCAATACAGTCATGTGCTTGGCGGCTGTGCCTGATAATACAGGGTGTTCAAAACTAAGCTTGATGCTTTTCTTAAAATTAGGCACTGGGAGGCACGCGAAGACCACCTGTGCAAATAAGTTATGTGGCCAGGGGGGCACAAAGTGAGATGATAATTATCGCTGTGAGCAGCCCAATTAACTAAAATTGAACAATAATTTTGGTCGACTGCAGTAAGTGGTTATGTTTGTATTGAAAACTTAAAGGCAGTCGTGTGTCTACACAGCATCAGTCGGAAGAATTATTCTAGTGTGTTCGTGCTCCGAGATATCCGACTCCAAATTTCAATTGTACTTCGCAGAGTTATCGAGTCGACGCGAGAGCGGTTTATGCTTTGCATTGCTGTGGAAGGGAGGCATTTTGAACATTTTTAGGGCATTGACATCTTGATGGGTGAATTGTTGTCATTAAATTTGTGCATGACAACACGAAATTTAAAGCGGCAGTATGAAATATTCGTTAGCATAGCTAAAAAGGTTTCTGCTGTTGATGGTACCGTTGTTGCTTTTGATTTCAATAAAACTTCCAATACTTGGAAATCAGCAGTCACTTTATTTGCGTAGCCCAGGCAAGGACCATGCCCGGTCGTCTAGTCACCATTACGCACGCGTACTGCCCTCCGGCTTCTCTGCGCGCGCCATTATCTCGGCATGGCAGCTGCCGCCATCTTTACAGGCGGCGCGGTCGCGTGTTACGACAGCGGTTACGGGTTCTTGGATTTTTTTTTTATTTCGTCAGCCGTGAGGGGAAGGGGGACAGTTATTATCTTTGCCAATGCCTCCGCCGCGTTGTCAGACTAAGCGCCGTATACCAACAGCCGCGGCACATCAGGGAGGAGCTTTGGGCCGATCCTCACTCTCTTGCATGCGTAATCATGCAAACGACAATTAAAATTTGTAGTTGGATATCTCGGAGCATAGACACGCTATACTCGCGGACAACTTTCTGTGGCAATGAAGGGAAAGCTACGGGCGCGTGGATGCTGCACATGTGTTACCGCGCCAAGTAGTCCGGCAGCGTTTGACAGTGCTTTTGGTTGCTCGGAACAGACGCTGAATCGACGCAACTTCCACGTGCGACGATTTCGCGTTTGCCCAGACGCGAAAGGGAAAAGCCGCAAAATGAGTAAACTTTTACACTCAGTGGTGTGTTCTGTCTTATTTAACTGTTGCTAATAAGCTGTTTATGTTTACTCTTCGCCAACATAAACCAACGTGGATTAAAACGCGGGACTCTTTTCAGAAGCACCGTCACTTGTGAGCGCTTTGCCTCCGTAGCTTTCCCTTCATTGCCACAGAAAGTTGTCCGCGAGTAAAGAAGGATTCTTCGAAGTGAAACTGTGTAGAAACACGACTGCCTCTAACTTTTGAATACAAACATACACACTTACTGCAGTCAATAAAAAGTTAATTATTCAATTTTAGTCAATTCGGCTGCTGACTAGCGATAATTATCATCTCACTTTGTGTCCCCCTGGCCACATAACTTATTTGCGCAGGTGGTTTTCACGTGCCTCCCAGTGCCTCATTTTAAGAAAACCATAAAGCTTAATTTTGAACACCCGGTATATCTAGCCTGTATTGTTTCTTAAAATAAAATTTGGGATGATCTGTCGCAGGTTCGTTATAAACGTGTAAGCACGGGTCCATCTTTGGAGTTCTGTTGGGACACCTTGATTTCCTTAAGAAGATTCCTTGTGTTCGGCTGAGACACCTTCGCTCCGCTCCAACGCGGCAACCACTACGCTGGTTGTTTACGATATGCGAATCACCGCGTATGAAGAATCACGACGCCACCTACAGGAAGAACGATGTGGCGTAGTAGCCGTGAGCGCGAGCCAGCTAGCGTCTTGATGTTTTGTTTCCCACGCGACATCATCCTTTTATACAAGGCGCGCATCTACTCCCGTTTCTCTAACCACGCGACGCCATCCTATGCCCGCGCGCTGGCGTTGGCCGCTGACGTCACGCTCCCCCATTTCGCAGCCGCTGCTCGAGGTTTCGCCCCGCTCCGCGAGCACGGCCACTCAGATAAACGGATCCGGCGGCTTTGAGCCTCCTATGCTTAATGTACGACAATACAACTGCGAAATTATAATGAAAAACTTGTAGCATACAAACGGTACTGTGCTCGTACTGGATATTGTCAACGTGTAACTGTGATCACAATTGGTGCTACAGTTAAAAAAAAAAAGTCGCCTATGCGTAGTCCTTAATTTAGCTGTTAGTTGTTATTATTTATATATGAACACTTCAGCGAGAGATCTCTTTCATTAAGCAGGTTGGTCGCGGCACCGATGACAGCCAATGAGGCAACCGTTGACACCCCAATGGGGAACTAAATTGATCAGGCGCGAAGGCGCTCGCGCGGACATCGGCATGCTTCGCAAAAGGGACGTCCACTTGTTCATTCGACGCCACCGACGGGACGAGTAAGGCACGGCCGGTGCCAGGAGGTCCAAGGTGTGCATGAGAAAAAAAAAAAAAAAAAACTACGGCAACCTCTGCGACACCACACCGCTACGGAATACAACTAAGCTTGTGAGCGAGCTAGCTTTACTTCTACATGGCTGTTACCACTGGTACTCGCGAAAAATAATTTCGAGGAATGCTGGTGGCCATATGTTTTGCGACAGGGCCATCCCCCTGTCAGCGAGGGGGCGATGCAGAAATCTGAAGGGGGGGGTCAGGACATCCGGACATCCCCCCTGGATCCGCGCCTGCTTGCCACGGACGTCTCGCCTGGCGGGACCTCGTTCACCCCAGGAGCTCGGAACTGCTGCCCGCCTGGTTCGAACACTGCGAGATGGCGCCTCGGGCCGCCGTGCTCGTGCACCCGTTCACTTCTTCTTCACGGAGCTTGGGTGGCCGCTCGGATCTTCTAGCGGCACCTCGCGGCACTCACATGTGACAATGACGAAGTAAGGATAGTAGTTTTACAGGCCGTATAAACGCGTAAACAATTGCTTGCTAACTAAATTAACAAGCATGGTGTCACGCGCGCACAAGCAAACAGGAACACATCTCACTCGATGACGGCGGAAACTTGCTGTCGAAAAATATGGTGTGAGGAAGCGCGGCTGCAGCAGCGAGCGAATTGACCTTCGTGCTGCGTCTTGCTTCAACGCGAACTAAGCGGCGAGACCAGTGCACGCTAAGCTATCAGCACTCGGCGCACTCTTTCCCCATCACACATCGCATTCAAGACAGGGCCCGCGCAGCCGCGCGCGCCCTATCTTGCAATGGGTTAAACATTTATTTGCTTCAGCATCAAACAGATGGAACATGGTAACTATCGATGACGAAGAGGAGTCATAAACAAGAAAACGTATCTAAAAGTTCAGGTGCCCAATTCTTGGCCAATCCCCCGGAGTGGGTACGAGCCAGGACATCATCATCATCATCATCATCATCATCATCATCATCATCATCATCATCATCATCATCATCATCATCATCAAAACGTAAGGCAGCACGACAGCGTTACGCGACAACAACAACAAAAAAATTAAAATTAAAGTATGGAGTTTTACGTGCCAAAACCACGATCTGATTATGAGGCACGCCGTAGTGGGGGACTCCGGAAAATATGGACCGCCTGGGGTTCTTTAACGTGCACCTAAATCTAAGTACACGGGTGTTTTCGTATTTAGCCCCCATCGAATTGCGGCCGCCGTGGCCGCGATTCGATCCGGCGTCCTCGTGCTTAGCAGCCCAACACCATAGCCACTAAGCAACCACGGCGGGTGCGACAACAAAGGAACATTACAGTGAGCTACACCGTCGTAATCAGGTAGGGACGCACGCGAATGCCTACGCCCGACATATCATGGTGCTCAGGTTGAGGCGTGCATTTTCGCTTGCATATTCTTGGCGAAGCTGTCATACCTGAGAACCGTATAGTTGAGCTCGGGGCTACACCATCAGGTAAACTTTTGAGTCTCAGGATTCATCTAACATGCGTGGCATCAAAAGTAAGCCTCTCACCAAACCGCGTATCAGTGTAGGGAGCCAAAAAAGCTATATTTCGCGTTTTCGCGCGTAGGCGTAAGGTGCACTGCCGCGGTAGAACAACCAGCGTACGAGCGGGACACGTCGTAGCGCTGACCTTGCCGAGGCGAGGCGTCGCGCTCATCGGACCTCATTGTAGCACGCGCTGACTCGGTGACCCTCGCGACCCGTCTGCGACAGACTCGCACGGAATACAAACTAAGCAGCCTGTTGTTTGTCCACCGGCGAGTTCAATACTCCTGCTGACCATTGCGCAACCATAGGCTGCAGTGTGAGCTTTCTCCCCACGACGGGCGAGGGCCAGACAGCCGCCGTGACCGACCGCGCGTGACTGCCTTGCTAATTGTCAGCGGTCACTCAAAACATGCGAGGCCGCGCGGTCACTACGCGCACCGACGGGCGCGAAATTAACGCTGACTTGTGTTGAGATTTCTTTGTTTCGCTTCGACGCGTCACCGTATACACTAGCTGGGCGGCTCAGGTGGGGCGAAAGGCACACAACCTGGAGGTATTTATTTGTTCATTTTGGGGTTCAGCGTTAGCTTGTTCCAGCTGCGCACTCAAGGGCTCAAAGGTTTACTGAGTCGGCTAAAGAGGCATCGCGTGTGTACACCAGGGCCCGCATCCACAGCCATCTTACGCTAGAGCTGTTCGTCAGAAAATTTCAGCTATTCCTAATGCTGGCCATATTATTTGCAAAGGCCCACGGCCAATGGGAAAGGGCACTTACGAACAGCTTTCTGAATTCGGCCCCAGGGCCCGTATCGCCAAATACCTCTTGCGCTAGAATTGTTCGTATGAAAAAAAAATTCAGGCAATCTTGATGCTGGACATACTTGTTCGTTGATTGTTTAATAACTGTACACTGATCGGAATGCAGACTACACAATAGCCGGTGATATAAATACACAGTTTAGAAATACG
Organism: Dermacentor silvarum; assembly: GCF_013339745.2. Lineage (NCBI taxonomy): Eukaryota > Metazoa > Arthropoda > Arachnida > Ixodida > Ixodidae > Dermacentor > Dermacentor silvarum. Next base: position 201,701,146 of record NC_051154.1, on the reverse strand, counting down.
CATACATGTCACATTCGCACAAACATTCTAAGTCTATAAATAACTGTAAACACGGGAAAAACAAACTAAACCAGCAAGAGCGACCTATACGTACTCGCGTTAAGTAAGAGTTCATGTGCACTGTACAATAAAAGCGCTACTTGAGGGATAACACATGAGTGTCATTTTTCAAATAGTACAGGCAACAAGCAGCCAATTCACATAGACTTCATAGATATTTACAAATCAAAGCATATAAATAAGATTGCTGGCAACCAGAAGCTCCCGTACGGCTGTCAAGGCAAATATCTGTTTGGCAGCGCCTGACCATGACAGAATGTTGAGAAACCTCGATGACCCGTCGATTGTCTTTCTGACCGACAAGATCAACGATTCCTGGAAGAGCGGCGTGGTTCCTGCAGAATGAAAGATGGCCTGCACGGTGCTCATTCCCAAGCCCAGCAAGGCCCCGAACATCGAGAACCTCAGGCCTATTTCTCTACCTCCTGCGTCAGCAAGGTCTTGGAGCGCGTCGTTCTCAACAGGCTCAACGGGTACCTCGAAGACAACGAGATTTACACGTACAACATGATCGCGCCGGACTCTCGACGCAGGATGCCATGAAACAAATCAAGCATCAGCTCATGGACGGCCGTTCCGGAGACGTCAAGGCTCTGCTCGGTCTGGACCTCGATAAGGCTTTCGACAACGTGCTTCACGCCTTCACCGTCAAGACCATTTCGGACCTAGCTCTCGGTTCCAGATTGCACAGCTACGTCATCTCTTTTCTAACGGACAGGAAGGCCAAGCTTCGCATTTGAGATTTCCGCTCCGAAGATGTGCCCCTCGGAGGACGGGGCTGCGGTATCCTCGAGGGCCAGTACCCCGATCCCAAGGTGAATTCGAGACAAGTTCGAAGTGGCCCCCGTGCCTCGAAACATCCATCCCGTCCACAACGAGGGCGGACGCAAGGCGGGAGCAGTAGCAATTCTCAAACAGATCAAGCAACAAGGCATCAGAGCAAGCTTCGTCGACGCCGCGGAGTACAGCGATGGGAAGACCTTTGCCGTCGTCGTGGTCAACTCCAGCGGCAAGATTGCCAATAGCGCTTCAATTCGAACTTCAGACCCCGAAGTCGCCGAGCAAGCCGCCATCGCCCTCGCCCTGCAAGACGTTCGTGGATCCGAGATCTATAGCGATTCCAAAACGGCATTTAGGCTTTTCAGAAGGGTCGCATCGCCGAGCAAGCTGCTCGTCTTAGCATCTCCAGTCCGGATGCTCTCACGCATCATTCGATTCACTGGTTTCCCACTCACATAGGGTCGGTCGAGGGTGCTCCCCCGAATCTCAATGAGTCTGTTCACGAGGCTGCGCGCGACCTCACCGACCGTGCTTCCTCTGTAAGGAGAGCCGACACCCCTCACCCTACGGCCACAGGGATGCTCCCGCTACTCACAACGAGGTTACGAAATTCTTCTACATGTCTAGAAGGGTCTTTCCACCCCCTCACCCCAAATTGAATAGGGCGCAAGCTGTTTCTCTTAGACTTTTACAGACCGGCACATATCCGTGTCTGGCAGTTCTACACGAAGTTTACCCTGACGTATATCGCGACGACGCCTTCCCGTCCTGCGGGCAGACCTCCACTCTAGCACACATGCTCTGGGAGTGCGGGTCGAGATACCCTAAGTTCAGCAAGGAGGAGTGGGACTCGCTTCTGTGTAGCCCTGCTCTAGACAAGCAAATCCTGGCTGTCCGGCGTGCTCGCGCCGGTCCCGACGGTCCCGACCTGCCTGTCCCGACGTGGGACTAGCCGGGTGCAAGACGAGTTCGCGTCCTCGCCGGGCCTCCAATAAAAGTTATTTCACTTACTCACTCCAAGGAGCTTTACTTGCCTCGGAAATGGACTTGCTGTTGGTCATACTGTGAACAATCTATGAGAAACGGGGCGTGTATAAGCCACGTCCAGCCGTAAACGGTGCCGAAGGGTATCTAATGCACGCGCACTTTATATATTAACAGAAAACTATAGAGTAGGGTCGACTCCATATAGCAGTGACGTCTTTGTTTGCTCGATAAACCACATTTCTTCAGAAGCGTCCTACGCAGCTTGTGTAAAACACTTTTGGCGTCGAAATGAACGAATTCCAGATGAGTCATTGCATTCAAGAAGTTAGCATCAGCCGCTAGTCGGTTCGCTAGCTCATTTCCAGCTAAACCAATATGACTGGAAATCCAGTGAAAGTGAATTCTATGGCCGGAGTGTGAACCTATGGTCAGTGTCTTTGCGACCGGATACGGTAGCGAGCAAGAATCGGCATAAAAACAATATTGAGCCAATGACTCCATGCAGCTTTTGAATCAGAATATGTGACCTAGGGCGCTATAACGTAAAATGATTCCAAACTGTTTTGATTCCAATTTCTGCAATCAGCCTCCACAATTGGTCAAAACATTTTCGGGCCACTCCCAACATCGCCTGTCTGTAACGCGACGTCACGAAAACCGCGATAGCACCGCATCTGATATAACGTGTACACACTGATTATGCATGATTAAACCGCACAAAAGAAAAATAATAATTCCTGATTCGACGCCTTTTCATCATTAGCCCTCTGCTATTGGTCCAATGTTTTCTGGCTACGCCCACTTCGCCTGTCTGTCACGCGACGTCACAAAGCCGCGAAAACTCACACGTCAAAGTGACGTGTAAAACATTAATATGCCGAACAAAACTGAAAATTTTTCTGAATAGCCACAGACTGCCCCGTTCTGAAAGGAATAGAAGATGGCTGCCCGCCGATCGCTCAGGCCCTCGCTACTCGCACTTGCCGGTGAGCATGTATTTATTTGCGCATGATAAACCTTTTTACGTGGCAGTAAAACGTTATCGAGCCCTTTCGGCATGCATACGACATCGCTCTGCCAACTCGTCCTTGCTGAGGATCCGTTTTAGCGGCATTCTCATCCTTCCGTTGCACGCCACCGCGATTTTCGACAAGCCACCGCAAGCAAAGTAAGGCGAAGCGGACCAATCGGAGAAGCCGGCACCACCCTCTTCATGCGGTTATCTATTTTCACTGTGCTGGCTCGGCCCCATGCAAACCCTCTCCACTAGAGCGTGCTCCTCGCCTCTTGTCAGCCAATTAGATAAGAAAAACCGCTGAGTGTAGACAATGTTATTGGTTTTGAAAGCGAACAAAGGTGACCTCCTATAGACGAGGAGAGTGTTTGATTGGGTTGTTCAGACAACACTGTCACCGCCCGATGCTTGCGTCGGTGATTACGTAAATTTGACGTCAGTTGTTTGGAATCAAAACAATTTGGAATCATTTTACGTTATAGTGCCCCTAATTAGTATTTACTTTGTTATCAGCTATGTATTTTGTTGCTTGGAGAATCCCAAATTGTTCTGCCGAGGTAAATGACGTCTTGTGCATCAAACGGTAACTTCTACTTTCATTGTGCATTGGGACATAACAGGCACTGGGGAGCTATGCTCTGTTGTGCATCCATCAGTAAATATGAACGTATTGCCGTCTTGCAATCGACTCATGTGCAGGAATGTCGGAAGTTTAGCTTATAGTGGATGCGTTGTTCATTTTTTATAAAATCCTGGAATTGTGGGAGCTACAGAAAGTATGGTCAAACCTTAAGGCGGGAAATTTAAGTCCGGGCGAGGTTGATTGACCATGCTGGGAAATAATGGATGGATAACGAGAGCGCGATGCTTCGCATATTCGTCCAGATCTTTGAATGGTTTTCGTGTTGGGTTGCTAACCTGATGAAATGTCAAAAAAGCTTCCTGAACACACAGAGCTTAAACAGGTGCTTCCCTGGCTTCAGTTATAACAAGGTTGCTCAATCTTGAGCGAGGTAATCCAAGGCATATTCTGAAACTCCGAACAATCAAGTTAGATAAAATTCGGTCAGACAACTCTGATAAGTCATGCATTACAGACATTAAGTATAGGCGATTGTTTGGCGAACGAGAGAAACATGAAGTTTAAGTAGTGAGTCTGATGTGCTGCCCCATTTAGTCCCCGCGATGTACAGTAATACGTTGAGAGTTGGATTGACGCACTCCTTAAGATATATGGGCGCTGCAAGAAAGATTGCAGTCGCTATTCCCCAGAAATGGTGAGTCCGCACAATGGGTAAGTCTGTCTATTTGATTTTAAATCTCAGGTTTGCTAGGCACTTTCTTGTTAAGGGCAATGCAACTGACTTGTCCACCGAGAGATCCATGGGAATTCAGTCAAATAGCTGAGCGTGATGTCAGTGCCTTCCTGAAGGAGAGTTAGTATTTCGAGGCATTCTAAGCTTAATGCCCACAGACAAATTTCATGTTCGTAAATCGATACGTGAACCGATGTGGGTAACATAACTGGTAGTTTGAACATCACCACTCTAAAAAAGTAAAGGGCTCAAAATGCTGCCCTGTGATACACCCTGTTTTCGTTCGCAAGGTGCATTATAGTCATTGATTGTATGGATGGATATACCTAATTGAAAGAGGAAATCAAAAAGCCAATGGAGCGTGCCAGCTTTCACTCCTAGGCTGTGAAGGCCATGTAGTATAGTACGTGCACGTGGCTCACAGTGTCAAAAGCACGGCGGATGTCAAGAAAAGCTGCGATTGTGAATCAGCATGGAGCTTTCTTATTTTGCACATACGTGACCAAGTCAAGAATTGAGTCAATTTCACTTCTTCGTGATCGAAAGCTTGGCATTTGTTCTGGCAACGCTCCACTGACTTTCAGCCGCTACTGAAGTTGTTAATAAATAATTTTTTACATTAACTTGCTGATGCAGTTTATCAGGCCTTACTGGTCTAAATGACGACAGCAGGTTAGAAGCTTTACTCGGCTTTTGAATAGCCACTACTAAGGTAACCTTCCCCGAGTGTGTCACCGTTTCTTTTTCCCCGCCCTGGTTATAAAATTTGAGGTGAGTATAACGTCCTGCAAGGTTGTACAGTAACTCGTACATAACCGCATCGGGGCCAGGTGCGCTTTTCCTTTTTACTCGTCTCAGCGCAGACTACAATTCAGCTATGCTGAACATTGCGTCCAATGATTCATGGCTTCACTTAAGCTTCGGTTTGAGGATATCTGACATGTTGCGTTAACTCAGAATGAATAACCGAGAAAACGTGGCATTGGCTGGTCGTGTTATTAGCGCACAAAACTCATCTACCATAGCGTCTTCAGATGAGTTCGACGCTAGAACAATGGCACGAAAAGGGTGAATAAGATCGACGGGGGATTTCATGGAACGAATCAGGCCCCATACTTTTCATAGGGACCTGTAGGGGCTTAAAGCTATCGCATAATTTTCTCCATCTTTGGCGATAGACACTTTCGAGTTCTCTTCGCATGGACGAGAACATTCTCTGTGCCTCCCGATAGTCATCTAGCCATCCAAAGCGGCGATAACGGCGTTCAGCCATACAACGAATTACGCAGAGTTGTTGGTATTCACCATCCACACCAATGTGTTTTTCTAGGAGGGGTAGTTCTCTGCAGCTCGTGACCAAGTTTGTCTTCAGAAGGTCAATAAATTATACGCATAATAACAATATTGCAGCCGGTCAGTGTTAAGTTGTAGAAAAAGCTGCAAATTCGTTATCTGCACACGTCGACGTTTTTTTACTAGGTCACATTTCATTTCGGGATGTAGAATCATTACAGGGAGATTGTCGCTTCCATAGCAGTCAATGTCTAGAGACCACGTGGTACCAACAGTTATGTTTACCCGCCACGGTTGCTTGCTACTATGGTGTCGCGCTGCTAAGCACGAGGTCGCGGGATCGAATCCCTGCCGCGGTGGCAGCATTTCGATGGAAGCGAAATGCAAAAAGCGCCCATGTCCCGTGCATTGGAGGCACGTTAAAGATCCGCCGGTGGTCAAAATTGATCCGGAGTCCCCCACTACGGTGTGCGTCATTATCAAATCGTGGTTCTTGTAAAACCCCAGAATTCAATTCAACCAACAGTTATGTCCTACAAACAAAGCGTTAGGTGCAGACACTTAGAATAAGACGGGCCGCGAAATAATGTTGGTGAACCGTTATTCATGACGCAAAGACCATAACAATATAAAATATTCTCCAAAAGCCTTCCTCGAGAATTACAATGCGTGCTACTCCAAACAGCATGATGAGCATTAAAGTCACCGCATATGATTGGACTTCCCGTCATCGAGCCTAAGAGGCACTCAAACGCTGTAGTCTGAACTTTCTTTCTAGATTCGAAGTAGGCACTTACAATATCAAAGATGTGCGTCCCGAACTGAACTTTTCAAGCTGCATATTCTGGAACGTCCGTTTATGATGATTCTATGTAACAGTAAGTTAAGTCCTTACGTACACATAAGGTCGCTAGGCTAGATCTTCCACCTGGGCGAACAGAGTTTTAGGGAACAATTTGGTAGTCTAAAACAAAACTAAGACGTGCTTCAGAAATGACCCAAACAAAAAACGTTTGCTCATATACAAGCCTGCGGCAGTTGCACAGTTTGCCCTTCAGGCCGTTTGCATTCCACTAGAATATCGCCCGGAAATGGTGTTGGCATTTCAGGCAGGCACTCAGCATCCACTTAATTGTACCTGTGTTCCATTAATAAATACGCCACCGGCATCGTTCACAGCATCGATTTAGAAACCGATAGCGTAAGTTGGGCACCTCTGACTATCTGATATATATTTTAACTCAGGAGCCGTAGGTTGTAAGGATTGTTTACGTATGTTCATTTGTTGTTATACCGAGTGGCCCATCCAGGCACTAGCGGGTCCACTGCTTCGTGCGAGCCAATGATGAAGGGCAAAAAGAATGGGAAAGGAAAAGAATCATTGCAAGATATTTCTTTTGATTTGCTTGATTGATCCGTCCGTGGGTTTTAACGTCCCAACACAACACTGCGACTTTAAGAGACGCCGTATTAGTGGAGATCTCAGGATTAAATTTGACCACCTGAGGTGGTATTCTGTAAGAGTCCATTTAGTGGACTGTCCATTTCGGCTGTCGCTGATTGGCTGCTGCTTCACGAGCAGGAAGGAGACTGGCTGGTACCTTCTTGCTCGTGAAGCAGCTGCCAATGGTGACAGCCGAAGTGGACAGTCCACTAAATGGACTCTTACAGAATACCACCCCAGGTGTTCTGTCACGTGCACCCAAATCTAAGTAGACGAGCGTTCTTGCATTACGTCCCCGTCTGAATGCGGCCGCCACGGCCGCATTTAGACGGGAACGCCATAGCCACGGCGGCATCGCGGTGGGTGACCGCTGACTCATGCCTCACGGTTGTAGCGAAACAGAACTCACGAATGATGACTCACTCGTTTTCTGCTTTAGTGCTACCCGTAGGCCAACTTTATTTCACGTTCTTTTGTGTCTTCAAGTAACGCTATTCATTAGCGATTACCGCATTAGGTGGATCATACTGTATGTGTTCGCATGCACATGTCCGCCAGGTCTGCCCCCATGCTTCCTGCAGTAACTCTTTCCAGCGAGTGCATGATGCTTCTTTGTGAATGCAGTAAAGCGTGCTTTGGGCCACCTTTAGGAATTGCGTCAGAAGTGAGTTTTGTAGCACAGGCAAAAGTAATTGCTCTCCTATTAAAAGAGCTGCGCGTAATTAGCGTAGCGCCGATAAATTTCGTCGGTGTAAGTAGTCAGAAAAGAAAGGGAAAATAATAAAAAAGGCTTTCCGTGAGTACACCCTGCCTCCTACAGCGTTTCCTTATGGCTACCCAAGCTTCTATGTCCGACAGAAGAGAAAAAGAAAAGAAATGACGAAGAAGAAGAAATAAGGAAACTGCAAATGGCAATCAGAGCGCGCAACACATTGACGAATAGCAGCGGATCAACCTACCGCATAAATAAGAGAGCGACATTCTTAGCCTTCGGTGTAGATGCCCATAATTACTACAGTTACCGTGCACCAACACAGTCGAAAGGCAAAGTCCAAGCACAGCGATAATGTACTTAAAGGATGGTTCGAGGCCCATTAGGGGAAGTGCATGGTCAAGGGGAAGAGACAATTATGGCTAGCTATGGAAGCTTCACATGCGAAGCCCAATAACTCGCAGTTCTTTGCAAACACTGTTCAAAATCATGTCACTAATAAAGGCCCACAGCTATGTGTACTGATTAAAGAAGTTCTTCAGCTGAGCCATCCCAAAACACCTAGAAATATAGCGCGTGAAATAAATGAGCTGTTGTATCCAAGTTGTTTTAGCCAATATGACAAGCTCTCTAAATTGTCGCGGAATCAATTACAAAACTACTTAACCTACATAAAATGATCAACCTCAAACATGTTCATCTAAGTGGTTTACTTTATTCTGAAGACTGTAGCTTTTGAGCACACACACACCGGAATCATTTTCAGAATTTGGAGAACGTGTCCTTGGCCTGCTATATTTATCACGGTTTCTTAAGCAACGTGTCAGCCGTCCGTGGAACACACCCCACGCGATCATAACATCGCGTTTTGGTGGCTACCAGGACATTGCGGCACTCTCGGCAACAATAGCGTCGGCCACACTGCCCGCACAGAACATAAAAGGACTCACTGTATTTAAATTTTGTTTTTGAGAACCGACGCAGCATGGTAGCTTATCATGAGCTCGTCCGTGGTATGACTTTGCGACAATGCCATTTGCCTGATTTGACCAGTCAACCCTTGCACTCACTCGACCCTGCTATGTAACTGTTGACTGGCCTTTATATATGTGAAGCAACTCATACTGTGTCCTTGCACCTGGGCCTTTCTTCCACCAACGCTTACTAATTTTCGAATTGAAAGGTCGTCAGCGCTGACTGCAACGTCCACGGTTGCGAAGAAATCAGACAAATTTCATCTTATATTTTACGGCTCTTCCTTTGGGATATAAAAGGCGACGCCCTTTAGCCTCGCGGTGCCCTTTAGCCAGCTAGAAGGAAGACATTTCTCAGATCTTGGAATCATGGCTTCGCACATAGCAACTGCAGAAAGCCGCTAGAGCGCGCGCTGCTGCTGTTTTTAAATCATCGCTACTGTATGCCCATCTGTGGTGCAGCACTGGAAATTGCACTCTGAAAACAATTACGCCCTTTGTGGCATATCTCCAAACAGTTTTGTCATGTATCTTGCGTGCATTTCCTTTCTTTAACACTCTGCGCTCGCACCTTTTCTCTCAAGAACGCTGTCACGTTCATACGCGCATGCCGGTCGTGAGTATACATACGAGGCGCGTAGGATTGAAAAAAGGCTCGCAGAATAGATGAATATTATTGTTTGGGAAGAAGATAAGCACCAATCGGTGTCATCTTTTTTTTGGAGCGTGCAGTTCGTTCGTGACTGAACGCACGCGTACTTTACCATCAAGTCTCTTTCTATTTATCTTTCTCTTCCATTTCTCCCTGTCCAAGAGCAGGATATAGCCAACCGGGCTCAGCCTTGGTTAACTTGCCCGCCTTTTTTTTTATCCTACCAACCTTTCTCTGTGTCATGTGATGCAGCGGTGCAATGTGGCCCAATAAATTTCGAGTCATTTCGGCGCTCCAGGCTCAAAGTGAGCGCACAATTAGCGCCACTTATATCTTACCTGTCCGTCCAGTGGTGCGCCACATACGTTACGTTACCGCAGGAGGCGTGCATAAGATGCTGTTGAAGCTTTCGCGAGAGGACATCACTGCTAGGGGTGCCTTTGATTGGCCCCGATAGGGCTTTGCTTATCGTAACTTGGTTAAAATTCCCTGGCAGACACCGTTGCCGAGTCAGAGAGATCGTGGCCGGATAGCGACGATTGCCGGTAAGGCGCGACTGACCGTAGGTCGAGTCACCGGGTAGCGAGGGGCGTCCTATAAGCGTGGAAGTTGGGCTGTTAGAATTGAATGGACGTTATTGTTCTATTCCTGCTCGGGGATAGGGCCGAGGAGAAGAGATGCGGGACCAGCTTAACGAATCCCTCGACCTCTGCAGTGCACGGTAGCGTTTGGCAACAGTACGTGGAACTAAGTAATATATGTGAGAAGAAAAACGACAACTACATTCGCTAGTGGGGGACACATAAATAAAGAAACATTAGCAGGTAGATAAAAGAAAAGCTGAGCACTAATACGAAGGCAAGACACACAGCATGTGCCAAAGGTAGGCTTATAAAAAAATGAAAAATGTTTCACAACAAAGTGCTAATCCTACAGAGACAACGATCATTACACACTAAACTAATAATATTCCAGTGCACAGTCAGGGTTTTACAGAATAACGTAAGGTTACGCGGAGTAAAGCGTTAGGCGATTCGGCTACATAGGTTGGTTTCTGACTCCAATAAGTTAAAATAATTGAACCACAGCACCTACAATCGCCGCGTTTTCGTAAATCTAATAGCGGTTATGGAGCGCACGCACAAGATACCATGTTTAAGTGAGCATAGTACGCAATAAGTGAGCAACAATCAATACGGCATTCAATGTACCGACTTTACCTGCCAGCTCGGCCGCTACATGGCTGTGCTGACCGTTCGCCCGTGTTTCACACTTATTGCGAGGGTTAAGTGCAGCAGCAATATACCAGTCATTCAGTCCACTTATATATGCAGTGCACACATAGCTAGTTATGCGTTTTTCATTCTTATGAGCCACACAGAATCGTCATAGTGAGCTTCGTCACTCAACTAAAGCCATGTAGGCGACACCAATCACGTTTTTTGAGTCTAGAATGAGATACTGGGCCACGGTGGCGGAGACACACTGGCCCGATCATAGCCGCATACCATATGGAAGCAATTTACAGAGGATTACTTTCGGAGTGCAGAATAGATGGCGCTATAGCTGTTTCGGATGCCTGACGACTCCATGCGACGCCTTCTGAGTGCAGCCAACTGCGTTATGGGTGCAGCCGAATGCCTGTATCGCCGCAAAAGAGTAATGGGCTTGCGCTAAATTTATTGACTGTATAGGATAACATACTGCACATATGAAGCATAGTGTGGCATGGTGCACATAAAAAAATATCCTCCGACACTAGGCGATATCAGCTTACCTTGCAGTAAAAATAACCGGAAACATGAGTTCGCGCGTTATGTGGACAGGTGCCTTTTAGCGAATAAATGGCTGTTTGTCATAGATAAATGAGTATTTTTACAGATTCGGCTGCCCAGCTTTGAAAGAATGTTTAACTTCGATATGAATGGGATATGAACAGTTACGACCATGAATGAGCTAGGAAAGATTGAGCGTCCTCTCATGCACTTTGAGCCCGCCGCACTCTTGTGATTCTTATCGAAAATTTCGCGTCTGGTAATGCTCATATTATCAACAGGAGCTGACCACTAGTCAGGGATCATACGTACGGGTAATCTAGGTGGACTGCGAATGCAGTCATGATAATTACCAAAGAGCGTCTCCTGTTAAACATATTTTCTTTTGTTGCGGCAAGTACAGGAAAATAAATGGTTGATCCATCTTTCACATGAATTGGTTATAACACCAAAGTGAAACGTGTATTCCAGCAAACAGCGGCAGCTTCATTGCCCATTCACAAATACAAGTCCATAAATCTTCATAGTCATTTATTAACTACAGTTTCGCTCGAAGGGCGAAGCAATGACGGCGATAGCAAGCACGCGAGGCTTGTGCTGCCCAGCGCAAACAGCACCCCGGAGGCTACCAGGCGTCATAGGTAGACCCGACGAGACGGTGAGTGCGTGTGTGGCGAAACTGCGTCATTAGAGCTCCGGCGACATCGCGCGTGAGCACCCATACGCATGTTCAAAGGTGAGCAGACGAGCGAAAAGGGCGTGAGCTGCCGCGGCGCCACCGAGCGGTGACAGTTGTCGGGGAACGACTTCGAAAGAGCGCCAAGAACGCCATCACCGGTAGCCGCAGAGTTAGATGGTTAGAATGTAGGACATTTCCAAGCACTACCATCTTTACTACTCTCATAGGTGTCCAGGCTGCCGGCCATGTTGTCTACGAAGTCACTCAGCGATAAAACAAATGATACCTAAATTCTCATTGCAAGAAATATACGTAATCAACAGCAGAATTCCTTTAGGAAAACAAACCTTTCTATACCCACTATCCTATCAGGTAGGCACAAAACGGCAAAGTATCGCCATCTCACGATCTATGTGATGACGATAGCTTGACGTACGTACATGGGACATATTTTCGGTGGAGCCCAGTATAAAACCCTTTCGTGTCAATAAAAAGGTGTTGTTTCACTGCAAATTTTGTTTTGAGCGCGTAAAGCATAACGAAATCCTTAACTGACTGCAGTGCTCTGAAGCGTACAGCACCAATGCACTCTGAGCGCAAACTTTATTTACTTCTATCGTTTTTTTTATTCGTTTGACTGATTCGGTGACATATACGCTAATATAATAATAGCGTAAGTGGGCGGAACTTCATACATTTAGTATAGCTCTAATAGCTCTGAATGTTCTGACTGCTTATGCATCTCCGGGCACTATTAGTCTTTAGCCTGTTGAGAAGAACCAATGCGTGGGATAGGCAGTAAAAACAACAGAGATACACTTTTAATAGCATTGAGAACAATGTTATTGACAGATTGCGCGCACATAACCACCGTCACGACAGATTACAAAGTGCTGAGTGGGTAAGAGACATCTGCTACTACGAGAAAGCAGAAGAAAGAGAAGTACGCGCAATCGGTTATCGCTTCATCAGAGGACGCACCCGCGACAACTTACGAGTATTCGCTCACCGCCATCAAGCTAAAACAAGGCCTTGTGTAAATTGTCAACAGGAATAACGTTCCGTTTGCGTATTCGGCTGAAAGGTTGCATCACTGGCGAATAATAATTCACCCAGAAAGCAAGAACAGCGTTTTCTGCATTTACTCAGTACGACATCCGCTATCGGAAAGGGGAAGCTAGAAGGCGCTCAATGGCGGCGTGGTGACGTGATCAAAGATGCGTTGCGGTACATCATAGACGTTATTAGGGATAACTTCGGCACGAGAAAAAGCGTAGTTCAGACAACAGATCCAGCAACAACAAAAAGGCCTAAGAGATCAAAATTTAGCATAGAAAGCTTTTATTAGAAAAAGGCAGCAGAAAATGTCTCTAATAACACGGCAGCAGGACCCGATGAAATTCTAATACAGCTAATCAAAAACCTCGGTCCAAAGAGCAAGGCACTGCTGACTAATGCAATGCAGCAAGTAATTAGAACAAAGAAAATTCCCGTTGGATGGCGTGAAAGCAAGATGAACCTCATCTACAAAGGCAAAGGAGATAAGGATAAGACGAGCTCGTACAGGCCAGTTACAGTAACGTCGGTGATATATGAAATGTCAATTCAAGCCATAAAATAAGAACTGTCGAAGTGGGTGGAGAAAAACGATGTATTGGGGGAACTACAGAATGGGTTCAGGCCAGGCAGACGCTTAGAGGATAATATGCTTGTACTAACTCAGTGCATAGAGATTTTAGTAGCTCAGAATGGACCTTTATTGATAGCATTTCTAGATATTAAAGGAGCTTATGACAGCGTAGACAGGGAATTGTTATGGGTTATTCTTAAGCACGAAGGCATAGATGACGATTTCGTGGAGCTGCCGAGGGAGATATATAGAGACAACCGAGTACAAATTGTATGGGAAGGTCGATAAGCTAATCAAATGGTGGGAATTCACCAAGGATTGAAGTAAGGATGTCCTCTGTCTCCATTGTTGTTCAGACTTTACGTTAAGGTATAGAAAGACGACTGGAAAACAGCGAATTAGGTTTTGATTTATCCTACATGCGTAATGAACAAATGGTGCAACAGAAGGTCCCTGGACTGATGTACGCAGACGACATTGTGCTACTAGTGGACAATAAAAAATATATACAGATACTTGCGAATATCTGTGGCAACGCAGCGACAAATCTAGGCCTTAAGTTTAGCACAAATAAATAAGGAATTATGATCTTTAATGAAGAGACGAGTAACTTCTGGTGTAAATTCAACAGCAAGTAATACCCATAGTGAAGCAATATAAGCATCTCGGCGTACACATAAACGAAGGAAATAATTACTCAAGCAACCACCAATATAATCTGAAAATGAAGGGGAAGCGGAGTGCAGCAATAACGAAACACAGAACACTGTGGGGCCACAATAAGTATGAGGTGGTGCGTGGAATCTGGAAAGGAGTAATGGTGCCAGCGCTAACATTCGCAAATGCAATTCTATGCTTAAAATCGGATATCTTGTGGGGTTTGGAAGTTAACCAAAGATCAGTAGGCTAGTTGGCTTTGGGAGCCCACGGTAAAACCACAAATGAGGCAGTGCAGGGTGACATGGGTTGGGCGTCTTTTGAAGACAGAGAAGCACAGAGCAAAATTAGTTTTGAAGAAAGGCTCAGGAACGTGGATGAAAATAAATGGGCAGCTAAAGTGCACAAATATCTGTACATGAAAAGCGTGGACACAGAATGGAGGAAGATGTGAAGGAAGTTGGCAACCAAGTACAGGATAATCGAAACTGTAAATAGACAACCAGGAGTCATCAGAAAGAAAGTACGTGAGAGAAATAGAGACAGTGAATTGGATGCAAAGAATGGAAACAAAAAGGACCACGGTGATTCACAAGAATGAGAAGAAAGACATTAGAAGGGAAAATATGTACGATAACACAAAGGGCAGTGCCTTGCTATTTGAGGCTCGAGCCGGTTGCCTAATGACCAAAACATACCGGAGCAAATATTCGGAACTAGATGAGGCATGTGTATGCTGCAGTAAAGATCCAGAGACCACTCAGCACATCCTAATGGAATGCGACGGAATTCACCCAGCGAGAACCGTAGGTAACGTACAACTTCCAGAAGCGCTTGGGTTTCAAGCGGAAGGAATCATCCACAGATCAGCCGTAGAGATAAGCAATATAGACGATTAGAGTACTGGTGGAAAAAAAAAACAGCGAAAAGATTGATACGACCTGATCCCTTAAAATCATAATAGCGGTACAAGGTAAATTTTGAAAACAAAGAAAAAGATTAATTAGAGGTATACAAAAATGACAGACAAAGAACATGTATAGTATACCTGATTAAATCAAGCCGGCTAGGTGACTATTTGTCGTCGCCCCGTTTCAAAGGGATGCCATTAAATCATCATCCTCATCAGATGGCAGCGCCCATGCAGCGGTGCTTTGAACGTTCTATAGCGTTTGAATTCTGATGTTTTACGTGCCAAAACCACGATTTGATTGTGAGGCACGCCGTAGTAGGGGACTCCGGATTAATTTTTACCATCAGAGGATCTTTAACCTGCCCCCAATGCACGGGACACGGGCGTTCGCGCATTTTTCACCCATCGAAATGCGGCCGCCGCGACCGGGATTTGATCCTGCGACCTCGAGCTTAGCAGCGCAACACCACAGCTGCTAAGCCACCGCGACGGGTCTCTATAGCGTTTGCGAGGCCACTCACTCATAGAGTTTCCTACTATAATTACTGGAGGGAACTCTGGCGCTGCGATCATTCAACCACCATGGGAATGATGGGTAGTACATGGATTGGTCTGATCTTCGTGCTTCTGGATTCAGACGTTCTTGTGGCTTCGTTTATTACTCTTTACCTCTCTTCATGTGCCTCAATTTCAAAGCAACTACATTTTTTTAATGCAGAATGTAATAAGACTCTGCGAACACGCATAATCGCTGCTAATTGCAGTGATTCCGCTTGTACCTGCGTCCGTGGCGTAATGGTTTCAACATCCGGATTCGGCGCTAGAAGTACTGTGTTCGAATTCTGCCGTCGTACAATTTAAGTAATGTTTATTTAATTATTTATAACACAGAAAATTCTTGAAAAATTAGCCCTTTGCAAAGTCACGAAGCCATTTAAAGCCGGAAGAATGAAGTTTCGGCAAATCCTTGTAACCACCCATCATTGCCATGGTGGCTGAACCGCCCGGCTTCCGGCTCCCGTAGACGCTAGCGCCACAGGTCCCTCTTGTAATTGTGTGAAACTCTATGCACTCACTTCATCTGTGCTAAATGGCCGCGCCGGACTACCTGTACCAGGGTACATAAGATAACGTAACATGTCGGGCTCCTTGGCTTATACTTCCCACTTTTTTTCGTGTAGTTATCGTTGCGATGGAATTCGGAATAACCTAAGAGTAAAAAAAAAAAATTATAGCTGCTGCACTCAAGGCACTACTTTGTAGTGCCTTTTATGCATTGAAGCACTAAAGTAACTGGAACGCGAATGCAATTCTCCGCAATGTTCGGGAATGAATATCTCGAAACTGTCATCCTGAGAATTCGTTCCAAGTGGATCCGCCTTGCGAACAACACGGCCAGAATTTGTAAATTGCAATATGGGCGATAAGGTAATTGGTTAAAAACTGAATTAGTGAATTTTTATGAATTAGTCGATTATGCACTTAAATGTTTTGTGCAAGTAATGTCCGCCTCTTCGAGTAGGCCTGATCATGAAGTAGAATTGTGCTATCTGTCACAGGCAACCTTTGAGAATTTTGAAAGTTTTCGCTGAAACACCCGGTATATATACGCGGAAACATTTACCCAAACAAAGTAAAAGGCAAAATCGAACATCTTCCTTCTTTTCGGCAGCTCTACCCGTATCAATAGCGAGAAGGCGCAGTGGATTCAGCGTTACCAATAAAGAAGACAAATACACGTCTAAAAAGCATGAGGGCATAAAAAAAAGCTTTAATCATTTCAAATATAAGATAGTTTCATTTGGCACAACGATTAAGATGACTGGCTTATGGATGTGTCAGCTTCTTTTAGATATAAACAGCTTCCACTATGTTGGTACTTGGCCTTTGTGGGACATTCGTGTCCTGAGAGGGGCCGACAACAGCTCTAAATGTCGGTGATAGTGTAAATGAAAAGTTAAGTGCTCGAAACAGGGTTTGCCTTGTGCATTCCGCTACGCTGATGACGACCGTTGTCATCGACGTGTTTTAGTCGTCGTCAGGCCGACTCGTGATCCCCAGCTTCACCATCGACTTAGGGCGCTGGGATTCTGCTGCAAAGTGAAAGTGATAACGAGGACATAAAACCACGTTTGCCGTGACGTCAAGCTGATGTCATCACACGTACCGTAGCTGCTTGATAACGGCTTTAAAAAGGCTGTCACTGAATAAACGATGCGTAGTGTTCCCGTTCTTGTGTCAGCGTTATTATGCTCCTGACCGTCCGGCCGAATGCTGTACCTGCCCGGTAGCAGTCATAACAGATTCCGACCCGAGTCACTGCATCAGTGTGTAGTTGGGAGTTGGGCGCTAACCACTCCGCTATTGCGAAACTTTTTTTCATTGTTACACGGGGATAAAACATTCTAGAAGACGCAAAACACTACACAAATTGAAGGTAACACGTACGTTCAAACGTCAGGCAGGCAAACGTAAGGAAATGCCAGCGTATATTAGATATATCCACTCAGGCAGTGATCCTTGGGCGACATACACACTGTGAACGTAACCAGCAAATTTCCCCCCAAAATGACCGACTATTTCGCGTTGTTTCAGCATGCTTCTCGCACGTTCTACCACGCCCAAGGCTATGCAGGCCAAGTAACATAAACAGGTCATATGGTGGGTCACAGGGTTTTCCCGAAGGTAGAAAACGAATCGTGTATGGTGTTGATATCTAATTATTAAGCATTTTTTGAAGAATGTCTGGGAAGAACATGGCAACCATATAGTCTACAAAACAGTAAATAGCTGTTTCAAAACGTGAACACAACGGCAGTTTGTCGACCATTGTGCGAAACAGCCCCATTTCTCCATCTATGACAGGACGAGTTGCCGAACGTAAATTAAAGTAAAATGTTTTGACCCCTAGAAGAATTATCATCCGACGGACACGCCTAAGTACACTGGTAATAGCATTCCAAGTAAGGTGCGATAATCGGGAACTGGGAACATTTAAGGTCCCTGTATGTTCCAAAGGTAGCGCTAACCATTGTTCAAATAGGAAAGGAGAATTTCTTTCCCGCCCTCTACCCCTCTCCTGACTTCGTCGTTTTCCGCTCTCCCATTGGACGAGGCTTGACACGTGACGAATAACCCGCGCGGGTTTCGTTATCGTGGGAAAACGGCGCCAATAGTGAGCGTAGAAACACCGGGACACATGTGCGCTGTGCGTGAGCGTAGGCTTTTTACATTTTTGAAGACGCGCTCGGATGCAGCACGATGCCGACTTGCTGTGCTGTTGGATGTGCTGTTGTTGAATAGCATTGCCAAGGGGGGCAAGCTTTTTGCGGTTTCTCGTGGCAAACGAAGCCTCAAACGGCGAGCGATATGGCTCCACCGTATCGGAAAAAAGAAATTTGACTGCCGCCGAGGGAGGTCATTACTGAGGGAGGTTATGATCGCTGTTCTCACCCAGTTAATGATGAAAGCGGGAAGGTGGGTGCGTTCACGAGTTCACCATCAGCAAACGACTTTCACCATCTTTCACCGACTTTCACAATCAGCAAACGAGATTTTTTCGCGGAAAGCAGTCAAAATATAACACAGACTAAAACAAGGCTTTATAAAGTACAACAATCGTCGTGTCATGGTAGTCATCGTCATACTGTCGTCGTCACCATCACCTTTGCCTTGGTGCTGTCGTCATACACTTGTTCGCTTCACACGCACAATTGCTCGCCTTATGAAACCCCGTTCGTCCATCTGGTAACGCTTCGTAGAAGTCCAAGCGATGCTTGATAATTAGCTAGCATCGAAAGTATTGGACGACGACTAGTCTGTGGCCATATGGTGATGTGCCCTGGGTATATTGTAGCATGGGTCACTGAATTCTCAAAAGGTAGAAAAATTTACCGTTGTCAAGGCGGCTCCTCCCTTTGTAGGTAAAAGCAAACATGAGGTGTGCCACTAAGGGCTCTTTTCTCACTGATTTTATTTAATGTCTTGCGTTGCGCAATCCCACGACATCACTATATTAGTGCTTAAAGTTACGCTGATGATATTGCCTTTTTTGCCACTGCTGGCGACGTTCACCCAGGTTTACCGATTTTAACGCTGTCGCGTGAAAGGCCCAGTGTCGCAGACAATCCGGCGCTCGCGTCGGTGTCGTATCGGCGTAGGCGTTCACGGCCAAGAAAATTATCCCGAACCACCCCGACCACGAAGGCCCTCCACGTGGCGCAGAGAAGCTCGTGAACTAATCGAATTTCTCAAAGTAAAATGCGTCAGAAAAATCGTAAAGTACGACGTAACCACAACCCTACAGACGTGATAGCGTCGGAGTGTAATTTGAATATGCGAAAAAACATACTCAAACACAAGCCCCCTTTTCAGCATTTCTACCACACATGCAGCAGCGCGTCGCGGTTTGGTCCTTGCAAGAATACCATCCAGATGGCGCTCGCCTCCTCGGCAGCTTAAAATCCCTATATAAGAAAAGTACCGCCATCCTTTGATCAACGCCGCTTCGCTCTCTCGTGTATCTCCGATTGGACGATGATAGCGCGAGCTTTCACTTCTTTATATTTTGTTTTTTTTTCCGCCTCAGAGCCATGTTGAAAGTCACTCTGCGCAGCCGCAGTCTCCGGCGGCGGAGGCGGCGCACGCCCGGCCTTAAAGTTTCAACGTCGACTTTCTAGGGCCGCCACCGTCGACTTGCTTTCGCAAGCAAAAAATATAGAAAAAAAAACAAGCGCTTCAGGAGAGGAGACGGCGGAGGAAAGAGTAGATGGCGGTACTTTACTATATAGGGACTTTACGGCAGCCACATGCGGAGGCGAAGTTGGAGAAAAAAAGCTGCAGTTGTCGGGAAGCCTGATAAGCAGCCTGGGATCTTTGAATGCTATCACGTTCCACTCTTAAAGGCGAAGCTTAAGAGTCCTCCAAATTTTTGCAGGTATACTTAGGATAACCTAAAATCCTGGTTGGATAATTTACACATGACCTTGAATGTTAGGGCGCGGTTCTGGTTTCTCCGATGACAAACCCAGTCCATATCCCACTCACATATCACCTGGCAACTAATATCATTGAGTACCTTGGTGTACAGTCGCAATATTTTTGAGGGTGAACACGGGAGCGCGTGGCTTTCTATATCACCAGCGCCGTCAGACGGCAGCCCCAATATATGCGCGCATGCTCGGGGAGGGTAGGCTCCTTTCGTGCGCATTACGTCATCGTAGCGCGCGTGTGTCGTCTGCTAGCAGTTTTTTCCCCTCAATAGAAACCAAATTATGACAGAAACCACGATTTTGATGCTTTTAATTGAGAACGTTGTGCTTCTGATGCTTGGCGTTATTATAATTACTTCAACTTTTCACTTTGTTTAGTTTTACTTCTGCTGTGTTCTTATCGTACAACGAACAGGCAAGGGAACACGAACATCCGAACTTTTATTTGGTGCAAGTTCAACAAAAGATTGATCCGTTTAGAAGTAGTATTAGTAAGCAGGAATAATTTTATCTTTGATGATGTTAGTATTTTCTCATACAACCCTTTGCGGAAACGACTGCTGCGATCCTAGAGGGCAGTGACGCGTACAGCGCTGGCACAAAGTCATGATGCGCTCGAAGGTCCTCCCATTCTTGTCGAACGGCTGCCCACAGCTCGTCCCCAGTCGTCGGGCGGACAGGTTTTCGCACCATGGCTGCTTTGATGTACCCCCATATTTTTCGCAGATGTTCATGTCAGCGCCTTTGGCCGGCCAGGAAAGCATGCTGATTCTGCGATTTTCTGTATGTTCCTTGACAAGTTTTGCCGTGTGAACCGGCGCCAGGTCATGTTGAAACATAAAGTCGGCATCGGGAAAGACGCTGTGGGCGTAGGGCAGCAACACATTGTCCAAAATTTCTGTGCAGTATCGCTGCGATGTAAGGGCACCTTCTATGCGATGCAGAGGCCCGAGACCGAACTATAGAAGCGCTCAAAGCACGTCAATGACAAACATTGACGGTTGTCAAGGAAGGACACCATACTTCTATCTATTAGTACCTAATAGAGTGTCATGAGTATGAAAAGTCAGGCTATTGGGTGCATAAAGAAACACAGCCTATCAGACATTAAGCAGAATTTCGCAGCACAGCAATAATGTTACTGGTTTCCATAGCAGCGCACGCCCAATGCAACTATGCATTAAAACTGTTCAATGCACTTTGAGATGACAAACCAGAGCGCGTCACAAATATGAAAGCACGCGCCATCTTCGGCTATCATAGTATGTCGATTCTGGCCAATCGGACGCAACATCACGTTCCAACGCTCACCCGCGTCAAGTCGAGCGGCGCAGATATACATAATTATGTTCATAAGACTGCTACACCGTATCGTAGAAATTCCTTCTTACGTGGGCAGCTGCGACGGCTGTGTAAGTTTTGTGAATAGACTTACGCTTACTATTGGCGCAAGTACTGAAGTTTGCAACTGTACCACCATTACATACACGTCTTTTGTTGGCTACAGCGCTCGTGTTAGCAGCAGTGGACTGTCGCAAGCTTGCCGATCTTACGCATGGCTTTAGCTTTGAGAATAAGATTTTTTCGTACGATTTTTCTCGCCAAAAATTGTTCGTAAGTTATTTTAGTGAGTTCCGCCCCTGGCTTCTAGTTGTCTCGTAAGAATTTTTCCAATTTCTTTGCGATTATTCACCGGCCAAACACACCATCCGACAATCTATACACAACTATTGGAATGTAAAAGCGACTAATCTGTTCTTCAGTATCTCGTACGCATCCTGGGTCAAAAGTTCACGTGGGAGATGATAATATAGTAATACGATAATAGGATCAATATGCATGCCTTCTTGAACGTAGCGCGATGCCCGCTCCATCTCTACTTTTCGTCTTTCATCTTTACTGCTGAACGAGAAGATAGGTAACCGAGGGGCCCGATTTTTATTAATCATATCATAAGAAGCCAACAAACAATGACACCAAGGACAACATAGCGGAAATTACTTGTACTTACTAATTGAATTAAAGAAATGATAAATTAATGAAAATGAAAACGGATGAAAAAAAAAAAACTGTCCGCAGGCGGGGAACGAACCCACGTCTTCGCATTACGCGTGCGATGCTCTCACCATTGAGCTACCACGGAGCCGTTTTCCCATCCACTTTCTTGGGTATTTATGTTTTACAACTAGAACTAACCCTGGGAGTGTTAGTCGACTACTCAGGTATTCTTGGTCTGACTTGATTGTCCAATATAGGGATAGTAAGACAGTAAGGAAAGTTCAGGCTTGGATTTCCTTCCGTTAACCTACCTTATTCGGAGGCTTACACAACATGGTATTGCCTCTTATTCTGACAAAATGAAGGCCCCAATGCCACACCAGATGTAGCTGATAAGGTAGAGGATCTGCAATTTCTAGTAATGTCAATGTATCCTGTGAAGTTTATATAAACGTATCGGCGAAAATAGATCATCACAATGAGCTGCAGCAGTCTGGAAATGGTTGCACCATTGGAAAGCAACACATAAAACAATCAACAATCCAGGATAGCGTTTTAACCAAGAGGGTCTTTAAGGTGTTCATGACGATTTGAACGCTCTTCTCTTACAAAATAAATGGCCGTCGGCCTTGTCCGGGTCTCTGGAAAAACTTGGTTCCAGCGGCGGGGGCATCCTGCGGTAGTCAAGGGTCACCTTCAAGGCCCCGCGTCACGCGACGTGGTCGCTGTCTCGACGCGCGAAGTCAGCTGCTTTGTGCTGCCGCGCGTACGATCCTTTGTGCGCTTGGCCGAAACGCCACCGAGGTCCGGCGGAAAGGTCTCCGCTGTAATTGGCGTCTTTTTTCCGACTCGGCATGGTTGCAGAATCCGATTGAATCCGAAGCTGCCGTATGCCGTGTAATGGCTCCTGCGCGGATCCTTATTTCAAGGCCGCGCCACCAACAGGGCGCAGGCACGCAGGCGACGTACTCGCTGCTATAGCCGCCACAAGCATGGGCCGGGTTCGGCGGCGCCGAACAATGCAATATTGTCGCACGCGGGTTCAAGGCAAGACATGTTTGACGAAACTGTCATATACGGCGGCAATGCTTGTTACCGACACGACCTGCGGACTGGCTCTTGAAGCAGCAACGTGACGAAATGCGCGTGGGAGTTTGTGCTTAGAGGTGCGGAGGCGTAAGCGTCCCCGGTCGCAAGCTCATGAAGTGAGTAATATAATCTTAACTTGTGTCAACACGTCGTGAGATATACTGTTAGAAACCGTAGGGTTGCTCGATGACAATACCGTGCGGTACGTGCAGGTGGCCATTGCTAATTGAGAGTGTTCGTCGTTTGTCCCGTTCCTTTAGCACTTAGCACAAAGATAGACATGTTGCGTAGGCCATAGAAATGCAGCCAGGTAATTTCCCCGGATGGTCTTGCACAGCAGGAAACCCACTGCGCCATCGTCTGATACGGAGTGGCGTTATGAATAATTTAACCAGTCGGTAAAGTACAATTATTATGTTTGTGCTTTTCTGTTCGTTTACACAAGCGCTGTGGTCTTGGTATTGAATGGGCTAAGCAGCAGTTCGGATAACAGCGAAATGTAATAGGATGATAATTAATGCTGAATAAAACATTCTCTCATATGAATGAAGAAATATCTAACTGCATTCTATGGAATAATGGCGTTTAACGTACCAAAGCTTCACAGTAGTCTGTGAGGGACGCGATAGCGCAGGAACATAGATTGTATTTGGCCACCAGGGTTGCTTAACGGTTGTACCCAAAGCAGGCCAGACAAGCGTTCATTCCGCCCCGTTGTAATGCGGCTGCTGTGGCGGGGAATAAGTTGCAACGATGCGTTTACGGGCTAACACTAGTTCACATTTTAACGTTCATCCATTTAGTCATATTGCAGAGTTCAAGCATCCCATTCGCCAAAGATCGTTCTAGTTTGCAAAAACCTTGTAGCTGGATTGTGTACCAACATAACCGTCAAGCGATTGCTCTCACATGCAGT
Source organism: Dermacentor silvarum (assembly GCF_013339745.2). Lineage (NCBI taxonomy): Eukaryota > Metazoa > Arthropoda > Arachnida > Ixodida > Ixodidae > Dermacentor > Dermacentor silvarum. The sequence continues at coordinate 201,677,265 of NC_051154.1, read as the reverse complement.
ATTCTGCAAACGGGTGCGTAGCGCACCTACACATAGACGTGGCGTAGCCATGACACATGGCATTACCGGGGCTTGGCTACACATGCCGACAGGCTAGAGATGGTGATTATGATGATAATGCTTTATTCATTCCAAAAGAGTGTATTACCTCTACTCTTGATACTATCTTGTACCAGGGTGCTTGGAGAATGCTTGGCCAGGAGATAGTTGAATGCGCGCAAATACGTCTTTCAAAGGTACTGCAGGAGAGAGTTATGCTGTTGTTACTCACTTGGTCTCGTCAATGTCTGGAAACTTGCGGCCCGATGTAATGCTTAAAGCCTTTTATCATCAATGTCGGTACTATGGTGCTAGGCTGTCCATTCCTACACGAGGTGGCAGGCGTCGGTTGGTATTATGGTGTTGCCCTTTTAACACAGCAATTTGTGGACCGGAAGTCTTCCCTTTGGGAATGAGCGCCATCCTCGTAGGTGTCAGAGCAGTGCAAGTCATGTACTCTTCGTAAGAATAATTTGACCGCCCGTCTGTATTTTTTAGAAATACGATGTTTCAGTAGTAAGTTTCTCAGGGCCACTTTGTGTTGGTGCCCTTGCTTTTCAACTAAGCGCCTGATAGCGATATTCGTCATCTTCATGTAACATGAACCCTGTCGGTGACTTTGTCAACTTCGCAAATTGACAAAGTCAATTCCAAGTCCAGATCAACTTCATTGATCTGGACGTGGAACTGGAACCTTGTGAGATGGAGGCAATCTGCCGTGCATCACGCTTTTATCCTGGAGTGTTGGCGTGACCGTGAAACATAATCTTGTGCTCACCTGCTTGCAGTTCGTATGTTGGTCATCTGGTTGTTCTGTCAGGCTCAACGTCTTGTGTGATAGGCAGACTCCTACGGCTTCCAGTTTTCCCGGGAAAGAGTCCACGCCATCTACTCTAGTCGAAACCACGTGGGCACAAACAACCTCAAGCAAGGATGTCTAAGCCACTTGTATCTTAGCGTCTAACCCCCTTCCACCCCGTCTTTCAGCTTCATGTTGCCTCCCGGCCTAGTTTACTCTCGTATTGCTAGGCATACTGACCTAGCTTTCAAGGTGATGTTCTTGCAGGTACCGGTGGTCGTTCTTGAAGTTCATATTTTTCGCCTCCGCGGAATCTTCCGATGAGGCTCGGAGCTTTCGAAAAATTGGAGACGTATACAGGATTTCCGCTCTATCTTGGATTTGTCTCTTCTTGAGGTTTTCAAGCGTGGTAAATCTTGGCAACATGTGCGCACTTGCATAACATGCCTGTTTAGGCGTTCGACGGCGATATGTTCTCCTGTTGTGAGCTGTTGGTAGTTGATGCCATACAATATCTTGAAAACAAGTACCACATCATAACGTTTCGCAGGCATAGGCTTGTCCTTTCGCGTTGTCACATGATAGGTTCACCGAGAGGTACGCGAAGCGGACCACTAGGAACCTGACTACGAGTCTGACGTTGCATATTTTCTTATTGTATAATCACTTTGTCGCGCTCAGTACGGCTTCTGCCACTTGCTACCACGACCACCATCTCTGACCTGCATCGTTTCCTGGTACCTCTCTTCCTAACGTCGGCTGGCTTCGATGTGACAAGCACGCTTTTCGTCTGTAACAAACATAAACGGCGCCGCCGTTTCTGTTATATTATACATATTTATATTTCTGTCATATTATACACCAAAGGCGCGCCTTTGGAAACAAATTGGACGCTGCACGTGCAGCACTTGCGCGTCCTCTCTCAAGCTGAACTCCTTCTGTGGCCTCCCGGAGTCATGTTTCTAAGAAATGTTCCCATATACGGCTACCTCTCTATTAAATATGAATTCAGGTTCCATTTTCAACCGCACCAGTCAACATTTATGCATGCTGTAAGCTTCACTGCATCACAAATCATACTGCAGTGAAGATGCAGTACAGAGCAGAGTTGCGGAACAAATGTTTTAAATTTAAATGAGCGACTTCTTTATACTGATAACTCAAGATAGGTAAAGTAGGTTTGTCCGCAGTTTAAAAACGTGTCTAGAAAAATTTGTCCACGACGGGGTTCGAACTCGTGAAAGTTCGGTTGCGAGCCAGGTGTTCTAACTACCATACCTCGACAGTTCCTTTGAAGCGACGGATCCTAGGATCATGTTGTGCAACTCAAAGGCCGTGTGGAGAGGCACTGAGACGAGTCAAAATTAAACTTAGATGTTGGTGGAGTGCATTCAGGGGAAGGGTTAACAGTAATCCTTACGGCATATGTCATTTTGGGCAACTATATGACTTAATCTCTGTACGCCTCTCTATGTGCGATCAACGGGGCTTTGAAGTTGTCGTTGACCCGTTACGCAATATTTGTTTGGGAATAAGCCAGCTGGTCAAATATGTGGCATGGTACATAATGAACTACGCGGGGAAGCCGAACCGCGTAAATGCCTTTAATACGCACTTCAAAAATTTGTTCGACGTGTACATGCAGCGGGAATAAGAAGACCAACTTCGTAAAGTTGTCTGTTACGACGAAAAGGTAACAATTCCCGAGCTGATTACGTCACACCCCACTGCCCTGGTCTGTGGCTTTGCACGGGCTGTAATAAAGCAAGTGGACACTCAGCGATAGTGTTGGCCATCTGACGTACGCGACAATTCCTGACGTAGTTCAGCACATTCTGTCTCAAGGCAGGACAAGTAACAGTCAGCATTACTTGTCTTACTGCCAGAGCTGTGTCTAGCCAGTGCAGAGCCAGGCAAACCCTTACAAAAATGAGTATTGAATTTCCGTTGTCGATTTGTTGAACTATCATTGATTCCATGGAAATTCTATGAAATTACAACACTCAATGAGCCAGCACAATGAGATTTCATTAAAAATTCCGTTGTGCATTGCTCAATAAGTTTTCTGTTGACGAATTTTCATGGATTTTTTGTTGCATTTTCTCACTTAAGGCGCGCGATCCAATGAGGGAAGCCAGGCATCCTGGCTAACTGTTTGCTTTACGTTCGGATATGCGCTGCCATCGTAGGCCGAAGATTGCCATTCTTGAATTTTTGAGGTCACTCTCCCACCTCCCCCAATCCCCCCTCCCCCCGTCTTACCCATTGGCGGATCCAGAAAAGAGACCCTGCGACAAAACAGCGAAAACGTTGTCCGTGTTTACTTCTCTCCGCCCACGTGTAGCCTCGCGCTGTAAGCACATACTTCAGGATGACGCACCAACTTGCCCAAACTTACGTTTCCTGCTGTCCACGAGCTAACCACTGAGCGCCTCTTTTGTTGCGCTAATACCCCTCATCATTTATTTACAATGGCTGGCGATAGCATGCCTAGCTTCATGTCTTGCTCAATGCGTGCAGAAGCAGACAGAATACTAACAGATGACTGGTTTTTGAACTTGTGTTTCGAACCCATCATACGTCGATGTATGGATCCCACTGGTGTCTACTAAAATGTCTATTACGTGGCATCGCAAGCTATCACGCGGATACAGAGCCAGTGGTTTGGCGACCTCGAGTAAATTTTCACTATTACTTTACGGCAAGACATGCAACAAAATGCAGTGCGATTCCCACCGACGGTTGGCAGAGGTCGTGCGACCAGCCACAATGATGATGATGATGATTATTATATTTATCGGCATCAAAAACCTTTGAAACAGGGCGGAGACATATGTCACCTAGCCTGCTTGGTTTATTCAAGATTTACAACATCTGTAAATGGCGACTCGACTCATGGAGACTCATGTTCATAGCAGCAAGCGCGACCTGCCCAATCGCATCAACAAAACATTTCGCGATTGATGCCGTTCACGTCTGCTCGCGCCGTCATCGCCGCGTAACATAATCTTCAGCGCATTGGTTAACCAGCTTTGCCACTGCGTTCGCGCGACTGAGAAATCAAGCTCTTAGCGAATGAGCCAGAACAGTGGTGATTCGCGATCATTTGCGATCGGCTGCTTTGTGACCAAATTGATCGAAGTGTGGCCTTTGAGATCTGGTGCGCTGAGGTGATCTCGAAGGCTTTGCCTAAGTGTTGTCCTCAACACTAAATGATTGTTTTAACGCAGCCAATAGTCATTTGCACAAGGAGGTATTTTATTTTATTACACTCTCTGTATAGCTGACGACATATAATAAAATACTGAAGTTTTTCGAAAAAAAATGATGTTCGATGTTTTTACCAAACTTAGCGAAAACTAAAAAAGTTAACAAGCAACATTGGTATATCATTTTTTTGCGTTTGTTTTTGTCGCCATTTCTCATTTTTTTTCTTGGTCGGCGTGTGCGCCACGTGTGTGTCGTGAGCTCTAAGCACGTGAGTGTGTGTTGTCATCTGCTGCTGCGCGATAAGGAACATTTTGTCAAGAGCGTACAAGACGAAAAGCGGGATGTATCTATATACCGTCCGTGCCATGGCTGACGCGGAGGTGTGCTACCGACTCGGCTGCGTGGACGCGGGCACGAAGAAAGGAGCGCCGACTGACCAACGATACTTTGACTGCGGTAAGCACTTGTCTCGTGTTGTGTGTATAACTGATTTCCTAGCTGAATGTATGTTTCACGCCTGGTTCACGGCGCCAGTGTCAAAGAATTTTGTGCGGGGCCGGTCCGGTGTGCGTGTGGCGTGTTGCATTTCGCCTTCCGCCGATGGAGCGCCAAGGTGTGGGCATGTCGTCCGTTTAAGCTGAGCATTTAGCAGCCAGGCCGATTTATCTATACTGCAGTTTAAGCAAGTTTGTCGCAATCAGACCACCTAAATACTGAACTGCAACAAACCACTTAAACAGGGGCGCTTGTTTATGTGTTCTCATGCTCGTCCCTACCCGTTGCGCTGCAAGGTCGCGGGTTCAGCTCCGGCCGCGGCAGCCGGATTTCGATTGGGCGAAATGCAGAAACGCTCGTGCTTAGATATAGGTGCTCTTTAAAGATTCCCAGGTGGTTAAATTTAATCCAGAGCCATACACTGTGGTGTGGCTTATAATGATATTATGGTTTTGGCTCGTAAAATCCCAGAATGTGATTGATGAACATAATGTATGACCCTGTTTTTTAAGTGGTACTATTACAGCGGGGCCCATGCCACATCCGTTTATGTAAACATCGAACTCGCTGTTCGTCATTTTGTTGTATCGTTATAAAATAATCATGCAGAAATGTCGTGAACGATATCGCGTCATGTCTAAAAAAACTGTCAGTTTGATCGTTCGCGAATGGAATGCTATCGTATTGTAAAAAAAAGAAAATAAATGCTCACAGCGCATGGGATCGACGCCACCAGTTTCCCTCCCATCCTTGGATATCTTTTTCACGTTGCAAAACTATTTCTACGAAATTATTGTTCTATACTGTTAATAATTTGAAAACCAATATTTTACTCGTGGCGTATGATAGAAAAAACACGCTAGCCAGGTGTTACTATAAGTATATTCCTTCGCGCAAAAGAAAATGGAAAATAAGATCTGTGAAAGTATGCAAGCCAGAGAGAGAAAATATGCAAGTCGGAGGACTGACAAGAATTGCGACTTTTATGTACTCGGCGCAGAAAAGTGCCTTTAGCCGATGTTATATTGTCAGACATTTCTTTTGAAGTTCTTTAGATGTTCTGCAAAAAGCTGTCGGTAAAAGAAATTGGTTGTTGGTATTTCACTATATCTAAAACATATGCCGTGAACAATAAAAAGTTCAACTGATTCATTCAGTCACATAAAAACAGTGTTAACACAGTAGCTGGTACCAACATACACTTACCTAAATAAGCATCAAGTGCTTATTTACATCTTTTATACTTGAGGGCATTTCGTTGTGTAGCTTGCACAATACTGCGTTTATACAATTCTTTAAATAGCGGCATCCACAGCATCTGGAGAAAAGGGTATGGCAGTTGCTGGTGCAAACTTGCGTGACACATCAGCAGCAGAAAACATTCTTATACCAACCGGTTAATGCTTTGTGTGAATGTAAAAAGAATGTTTGAGACTGTTACCTGCGTTCGTGAATATTCTTACACACAGAATAAACAGTGGTAAGACAACAAGCCACAGTTGAACATGCCCTTCCTCGTAAAAAGTTCCTGTGCACGTGCTCCATAATACTTATGAGTGTGTAGGTGTTGAGGCCCTCTAGCAGCATTATGTAGGAATTCCATGACTATGGACAAGAAAAACAGAAAAACACTGCAACAATGTTGTTCCTGTTAGCCTTCGATCCGTGCCAGCTTTTATAAGGAATATTGAATACTGTGGGATCTTAAAAAGAAGTTATGATGTGCTCATACTGCTGATTTTTACGTTCCTTTTGCTGCTAGAAAAAATAGCTATGGCAATTTTTTTTTATTCAAAACCATCTATGCAGCATGTGTGCCACTCAAGTGCAACAGTTCACGAGGTATCCCAGGCCCCGAAAGAAGTTGGAAGAAGATGCAAGCGCAGCATGCCAATGTTGTTGGTGAGAGCCTTGTAACATTGTCACATCATACATAAATTTTTAAAATGCTAATCTCGTAAAGCAGTTACTAGCACACAATGTTTGCAGAAATTCAAACAAGACAGAACTTGCAGAAGAAGAAGAAGGCTGGAAGAATGGTTAAACAAAAATATCACTAGGACCAACATTTTGGCAAGGGAATTGTCTTAAGTCAAGCCAGCACCTGATTTCTGCTCCCCCACTTCATTGGGGGAAGATGAGAATGATGCAGGCAGTGCATAGAGTAAGGTGAGGGAATTGTAAGTGTTCAAAAAAGAGGACAGAAAGAAAACAAGAAGGTGTAGGTTTCTTGTAATAGAGAACGTGTAGGGCTACTAGTGTTGCTTAATCGAAGTAGGGGTGACAAACCTAGAAGACAATTTGTGTGTATGCAAGTGTTTCCTTTGTTGGGCCTAGTTAAACGAGAACAAAGATATATGGTTTGGATATTGCAAAAGAAAGAGCAATAAAAAGAAAGAACTAGAATCTCAGGTGTATCCAGATATTTTTGATCAAGCCAAGAAGCATGAAATGAAAGCGAAAGGCACGAATGCACATCTTGTCGAAACCAGAGGGCATTAAAGTAGAGATAAAATAAATGATCGATTGAGTTATGAATTCATCATAGCCCACCCGCTAGCACACACACACAGTCCTAGGTGTATTTGTGCTCTAGATGACTATGATGGCACATTTCAAAACATTGTTGGCTGTTTGCGACACGCTACCTTTTTTGTTGCTCTTTTTTTTTAAAAGACCTGCAAATCTTTTTTAATAGAAGATTCTCGGCTTCACTCAGCTCTCACATATACCTTATTGCTATCACAAGGTGGCATTAACCCTACATATGCTAAATGCTAGCCTCGCCATTAGCAGGACCTTAGCAGCCATACGAAGATGAAGAGCCTCTTCACGTTTGCGTCAGGCACATTATGCATGAAGTTCATTTAGTTCAGCAGGCTTCATGGACCTTATGAAGATTTGAGGTCTTTCACTTAGTCATAAAAAGAGCTATACAGGAAGTAGTGCATTGCAAACAGACACAATATTCTCAAATATGCTTTGCAAGCCTTGTGTTGACATAGTGACCATATGTTAATTTTAAAGTTGTAATTTGTGATAAGCATTTAGGCAAGAACACAAAAATATTAGGTTTGTTCTCGTGCATGATAAGAACATCAAGGTAGTTCACTGCATAGAAGTTCATTGACGATCCTGTGTCGCAGCAGAGACATCACTCTTGCCACATTTACCATGGCTCGTTATACTGTTCTTATACCTTAGGCAGAACAATTTCACCTGCATTAAACCACAAAAGCTTTAAGCACTAATATAACTTGCTTACTTTTATGGCTTTAAGCATAATCTTTCACTGCTATTGATGATGGTACATGTTGGTTATCTTACTGATTACATCTTTTTTTTTTTCAGAATATGCCAGCACGAAGTTTCCAGGCGCAAGTGTTTCTTATATAAAAGAAAGCCTATTCTCTCCCCTCACAAGGGAAATAAAATCACTATATAAAAATGCCTTTTCATGTGCCTTTTTTTGTTTTCCTGTTGGCTGCAGTTAATATTCAGCCTCAGTGAGCCAAATCTTGCTACTTTAGACCTTAGTGAGATATATCCCAGTACAATGAAAATACAATGAAAATTCATCTCGATCTAAATCCAATGAATATACAATAACGAACCAATGGAAAAACAACACAATAATAATACAACAGATTTCCAATGGATTCACGGTGGCCACTTTTCCATGACTACTCAACAAATATACAATGAAATACCAATAAAAATACCACAATTTTTTTGTTGATGTTGGCACGAAATATCAATGGAAAACCAATGGAATTCCAACAACATTTTTTGTAAGGGAATAGCGGATAATTCTTTTCTTGAGTGGGTATGATACGAGATCACGAAACGGCGAAGAGCTGACTTCATTGCCTTCATCCGCTTGAAGTATGTATCGCAGTAAAAGGCCGTTCTTGGCTACAACGTAAGGATCGAACGTCTGGTGTTTGCCGCGCTGGATTCATATCACTCGCCAGCCACACAATTTCCAAAACGCTTGTCAGCTGCACGAGATGTTCCTCAAAGCTATACGCGCGAAGACGATGCCGTCCGTATATACCGTCACATATCTGCACCACGCATCGTCTAGCACAATATACACCTGTCACTAAACTGACTAGAAAAGTTCTTCATACCGAAAGGTGGAGCGCAGTAATTCATACAGGATACCATAGCGTTATGATAACTTGCGCCGGTTAGTGTATGCTTCGCTGAAGAAAGAAGCAGCGCTCAAGACGAAGCATTGCTCGCGATTTCCTATCTTGATACATAGGAACAAGGAAATTGTTTTTATCAGCAACAACTGCACCGATTTGCATGAGGCTCGTTACATTAAAAAAGAAAAGTTAACATCTAGTAGATGTAGGAAGCGGATCTTTTTTTAGTTAGACTGTAATTTTCTGAGAAACATTCTTAAAAATTGAACATTTTCAGAAAAGCTCGAGTATCCTGTTTTACAACTTTCTAACTCGGCAATAAAAAAAAAACGATATCAGAATTCTGTAAATTGCATGTAATAATACATCTAAAGCAGACAAAATACACGTGTCATACACCGCTTTGAAACATGACACTAATTTTTAAGCAGGACTTTTGTAAAGCCCTCGTAGACATTGTAACCATCTCACGTGAGCTGTAAATTCATATATCACATTTGCCTACTTTAGATGCTCTAACAGATGCAGTTCACAGAACTTCGATATCTGTTTTTATTGTATAGCATTGGATTTGTAAACTTTGTGCTTTCATGTTTAAACCTTGCCAATTTGTGACAATTTATTTATTACATTTTTAATTTATAAATTTATAAAAGATCCGAGTTGCTAAACGAAAATTGTGCTTCCTACGAGTTGCTAGAATTTAGCCCTCAAATGCAACAAAGTTCATCAAAATAGGTCCAGCGGTTGTATCACAGAAGCATTTCTGCGTTATACATTTATTTGAATATGGGCAAATGGGGGTTGTCCCCGAGCTTAAGCTCTTTGGCTTACGAACAGAACAGCAGCGTAATCTTGATTAAGATATCGAGAAGGGCAAACGTGGCACATTTAAAATGAAATGCTATTGATAAATTCCGTGATTTCAGTGTTATTGAGCATTCAGTATTTTTGTTCCAAAAAGAAAAAAAAAGTTGGTGCATATTGAGTGACATTTGAACATTGTGTTTACTTGGGCATGTTGGTACATGACTTACTAAGAAAAACCGCAAGAAGAAGGGACACAAAGTGCACGGTTCCTTCACTCTGTTGATTTATAGATGTCTTTTCTGTTCTTGCACTTGTCGATGCTCGTATATATGTAGGTCTTCACCACGAATGAACATTACGGTTACAAGCCGGCATTCGTGTGTGTCCGTATAATTGCTATCGCAGTAAAAAGTACCAGACACACATGCGCGAACAAAAGAAAAAGAAAGAGAAAACTAAATAGTGACACTTACGCGAACCGCGTTAAACGAGAGCTATCACGACACCAAAACGAATGTAAAAATACAATTTAGAAGGTCATGCTACCGTCCGCGACATCACTCCTAAAGGCCAGCAGCCGAGAACCCCCCTCCCAGTTGGGAGGGGGGTTGCGTCCACGACTGAGTTCCTGGACTCAGTCGTGGTCTTCAAGAATAACACTGAGACCCTATAGCGCAGGTAGAGCCGCATACACACACACGCACGCACGCACGCACGCACGCACGCACGCACGCACGCACGCACGCACGCACGCACGCACGCACGCACGCACGCACGCACACACACACACACACACACACACACACACACACACACACACACACACACACACACACACACACACACACACACGCACGCACGCACACACACGCACACGCACACGCACACACTAGGATGAGTTCACAGTGTAAAATGCTGGCTTGCACGTGTCCGTAAATGTTCAGAATGCAGGAATTGTGAGAAACCTCACTTACTTGCACATACGTTCACAGCCCACATACCTTGAGTGTGGGAACTACAAGGCGTTAGTTTATGCAAGTTAATTACGTTAAGAAAAGTAAGTAAACTATAATTACTTGGTTTGAGAATGTAACTGATTTCAATTATATACCGCCTCGGAAAAGAAACTGCGCTCCTAATCACATAACTTCTCTTAAGAGCGTTTGCTCGTTGGCTGACGTTAGGGCGCGTGTCTCTAATGATAGCGATCACTGCAATGATCAGACGAGTTTTGTGAATACAGGCTCCGAGCAGTAACTTACTTTGAATAGTTTTACTAAAATATCACAAAAGCGTTGTTGCGACTGGAAGAAAAGCTTGCCTCCGGCTTGAGTTTTCAGGTTTGAGTAATACTAGAACTAAACGTTATCTAAAAAAAAGAGCAGCACATCGTGAGTCAAACCCATATTGTTTGCAGTCGTCTTAGACTACGTCTTAAAAAATGACGTCGCTCCTGAGTCGGCTGCCATCTCTTGCCGAGAGGTGGCACCAAGACTGGGTGATTTGTTAACGCTTTACGTTAAGTTAAGGGAAAAAATTACGACTGGTATATAGTAAATTAGGTTTTGATTTATCTTAGACCCACAGCGGGCAGCTGATGAAATAAAGGGTACATGGGCTAATGTATACGGACGGTACAGTGCTACGGCGGTGCTAGCGGGCAATGCGGGGGGTTTACTGACGCTGGCGAATACATCTGGCAATAAAGCTACATATCCCGGCCTTCATTTAGCACAGAGAAATTGGGAATTGTAGTCTGCTATAAAGAGACAAGCAATAAATTGGTATGAATGCAACAGAAGTCATGCCCGTATCGAACAATACAAACAACTGGGTGCATACATAAATGAAGGAAATGCCAACTCAAACACCAACCAAGAAACGCTGAGGATAAACTAAAAGCAGAACGCGGCTATAATGAAACGGAGCTTTTGGAGTGACAATAAATATCTAATGGTACGAGGAACTTGGAAATGTGTAATGATGCCAAAGCAAACGTTTGCAAACGTCACTCTGTGCTTAAAATCAGAAGTGTTGTCGGGGTTGGAAGTTAATCAAAGGGCAATGGGCTGATTGGCATTGCGGGGCCCACAGTCAAACCACAAGTGAGGCAGTTCGGGGCGACATGTGGTTGGGCCTATTTTGTAGTCATAGAAGCGGAGAACGAAATTGATTTTGAGGAAATGCTAAGGAAAATGAATGAAAAGAAATGGGGAGCAAGAGTGCAGACTATCTGTGCTTCAAAACTGCGGACGCGGAATGGAGGAAGGGGTCAAGAAAGCTGGCAGCCAAGTACAGGGCAATTGGAAGTTTACGTAGACACCCCGGAATCATCAAAAAGAGAAGTAGAGAAACAGACGGTTAATTGGATGCAAAAGATGGAAACAAAAAAGTCCCCAGTGTTTTATAAATACGACAAGCAGGGAACGAAAAGGGCAGTTCTGTGCTATTTGAGGCCCGAGACAGCTGCCTGAGACCAGAAACACACTGGAACAAATATTCGTAACAGTGCCCAGGCATGTGTCTACTTCAGAAAAACAAATCTTGAAACGACGCAGTATATTTTATTCGAATGCCAAGACATTCACCTACCTACAAACGTGGGGAATGTATACCTTCCAGATGCGCAGGGGTTTTTCAAGCTGATGGGAGTGTTAATTGGGCAGCGGTATCGATATACGCAACATGTGTTTTAAGCAGTGGTGAAAAAAAAAACAGGGAAGAGGTTGTACGAGATCATCACAAGCATAGGTAACTTTACGAGATGGGAAAACTTTCGACTCTGTATACGGCTTCATCTTGAAGTTTTTCCAAGGTATATGCACACATGTTAGCGAAGCTTATACGTGTACTTAATTTAGGGGGACGACATGGATAACTGCAGCATGTCATCCTCAATTATATTATCTGCCGTTCACTGTGTCATACATACTGCAAAATTACTAACCCTTTCCACTACACTAAACTCTACGACTGCCTTACAACCCTTTTGTGCTATATATGACTCATGAAAGATAAGTGACAAGCATATGGCATGAAAGCATATGACTCATGAAAGATTACTAGCAAGTGCACTTACTCCGTGAATGGTGCTACCGTCTCGGTCATCAAATACAAACATGCAAATATATCGGCCTTCATATCTCTTATCATCCGTCTCCCACTGCGGTGGCTTAGTGGCTTAGCTATCAGAATTGCGGAGTGGCAACTCCGGAGTTGGAATGATTCCGAAATCAATATGCATGCTCAAGCACCCGCAATGGAAGGGGGTTGGAATGGAAGCCCGAGATTCCGGAATGGAGTCGGAATGGAATGGGCACATGGTCCCAGAGCGCTAAATGTTGATTTTAAGTGAAACTACAAAGCCGGTAAATTTGCCATTTAGGCTAAGCTAGACTTGGAGAATTTATTCCTTTTTTATTAATTTCTTACTGAATACCTGCTCTTTCAGTATCTACCTGTAGGTGAGTACCACTGCCCCGGTAATTAAAAACAACACGGAATTCTACACATTGTACACTGCTGAAGAGCCAGAAACTTCTCTATATTACAAGGTTTAAGTACATCTATAGACAGCAATATTTAGTTGTCTAGAAAGATTCGATTGAGCGTTACCTACGTCACAGAGAGGGAATCTAAAATTGGTGTCTTCAATGGAGCACTCTAGCCGATTCCACGGTGATTTGGAACGGTCGCCTTGTTTTTTGCACGCTGTCGAGTATCCAGAAGGCGCGATTATAGCTGGTCAATAAGGTATGCTAGAAAAAATCGTGCCTGTTAATATGCCACTAAATGTGAAACAATAAAGATCGTCCTGCCGGACATACGTATTAGTGCGTTTCACTTTATGTTAGTCATCGAAGTGATAATAATAGTACGTACGCGAAAAGATAGTGCGTAACATTATTTGTAGGGGTGTTCAAATATTCGAAGCTTTCGAATAACGAATCGAATACTGTCCTATTCGAGTCAGCTCTCGAATCTTCTTCTTTCTGGGGTTTTACGCGCCAAAACCAGTTCTGATTCTGAGGCACGCCGTAGTGGAGGGCTCCGGATTAATTTTGACCACCTGGGGTTCTTTAACGTGCACTACAACACAAGCACACGGGCGTTTTTGCATTTCGCCTCCATCGAAATGCGGCCGCCGTGGCTGGGATTCGAGCCCGCGATCTCGTGCTCAGCAGCGCAACGCCTTAGCTGACTGAGCCACCCCGGCGGGTTCTCGAATCGTACATTCACTGTTTAAATATGTATTCGAATCAAATAGTCTCTATTCAAAACTAGAATAATTTTTCGATAGCTTTGGAATACTTTACGTCATCCACTGTACATGATCAAAGATAAAATTGAAGCAAAAATGCGATAGCTCTCATCCCATCCACAGTGGACATAACAGTGGCTATACAGTGCACAGCTATACAGTGGACATAACAGTGGACATAACATAACGCTGCGTCGCCCAGATAGGCAGACGTTTCCGGATAAATATGATCACTCGCAATAAAATGTTGTTTAGACACATCATTCGGCAGTGGATATTGTTTCGTACTACTTATAGGTGCAGCGCCTGTGTCCTCATATCGGATTAAATATGAATGTTTCATTACAGCATACTTCATACGATAGGGGCACTATCTGCCGCTATCATTTTAAATAGAGAAACAGCGTCCTGTGTAATATTTTGATTACCGATTTGGTACTGAATGTATACACAGATATTAACTGGCCAACAAGGTTGCCTTTCTAAACTTTATGTGGTAAGGCATGACCGCACATGCTCCGAAGAGTGCTGAATTTGCGAACAAACTGCTTAGTTAATCGTTCCTAATGCATTCTTTACAATGTGCACTATACTATGACAGTAATATTTTATCTTGTGAATACGAGGGTTTGGAAATTTTCTGATAATAATGATGGGATAGCTGCACAATATTCGCAAACTATTCGAAAAACATATGATATTCGATATGATTCGCTTCTGGAGCTATTCGATTCGATCTGAAACACTACTATTCACACGTTAAACCCTCTAACTAAATTTCTTTTTTATGATCTCTCATTGCACAAGCATGCTAACTATACAGGGTGTCCCAGATATCACGCAGCACGATTTTAAAAAATAGGTACGGCGTTACGCGAAGCAAACCTAGTGCGTATTGTTTCCAGTACAGTGGAGTAGCTGCCAGTAATTTTTTCGCTACTGAGATTTAATTAGGTAATTGTAATTAATTATCTAACTCGAGAAGTACTGTCCTAATTATCAAAGTGTCAATAAGAAAATTACAGAGCAACATTAAAAACTCCCGGTACAGATTTCTGTTGCTCAATACGTGCTACATAAATGTGTTTTTCCGAGCGTGAAAGAAGCCCGCGAATACAACAAAGTGCCTCGAGCGGCCAGTCGCGCGGCAATTCTGCGTGTATTCGCGGTATTCTTTCACGCTCGGAAAAACACATTTATGTAGCACGTATTGAGCAACAGAAATCTGTATCGGGAGTTTTTAATGTTGCTCTATAATTTTGTCATTGACATTTTGATAATTATGACAGTACTTCTCAAGTTAGATAATTAATTACAATTACCTAATTATATCTCAGTAACTAAAAATTACTGACTACAACTAAAGCTAACTACTAAAGCTAACTGCATACTAGGATTACTTACGCGTAAAAGAAAAAAAAATTGTCCCTGTTAAAGGCGAAGCATCAATTGCGATGGCAAATTAGTAGAGAGCTATACGGAGTAAGGATAGTAGTTTTATAAACTGTTTAAACTTGGACATGCAGCAACACCAGCAACGCGCAGAACTGTTGTCGACGCCGTCGGCGTTTTGCCCGCGTTCGCACCGAACGCGCGCGGAGTTGGTGACTATTGCCGGTGCCTCTCGGGGCGGCTCGGAGGTTTTCGACGAGATCAGAACGGGACATTCATTGAGCAGCGTCGGAAGTCTTTACCACGTTCTCGCCTCGCAACGTTTTTATATAAACAGGCATTTGGTGCCGCAGCTAAACCTCACCTCCCCTGCCTCCCGTACTCCCACAGCCTTTCGCGCGACGGAAGAAGTCGCGTTTGCTCTCTATATATGGTGATTTTAAAGGAGGAAAGAGACGCTTAATTCTGCAGCCATTCATGGAACACGGCGCAGAACGCGCGTTTGCTCTCCGCCGTGCGTTCGCTCCCCGTGAAAGCGCGCGTCCCTCGCGCCCTTTCACTCGCACATACAGCATACGGCGCGCGGCGACGATTTCATCGCCATTGACGTCATATGGAACCTGACGGCGACGGCGACGCCGACGGCAGAAATCCGCTTTGGAGTGTCCATATAATTGCTATAGCAATAAAGAAACAATTGCACCATGCCTGCCTCTTTAAATCTGACTGTATATAGCACCTTTTATATCCCGTATGATTTCTTTCGTCAGCATTTTCATGTATCTGTTTTCCTGCTGACTCCCGTTTCTTGGCCTATATGCCACATTGGGTTTGGGCCACTTTTTGAGATCGTAATCATCACCACGTATCTCAGCTATTTAGGATGGCACTCAAGCATTCCCAAGCCTTGCCATCGGAGGCAATGGGCATCATGCAGCCTGCTTTTTTCTGTCTAATTGTTCTCGTCCTGCCAGCGTTCCAGGTATGAAACCGACATTCACATACCACACATTTCATCCTGTCGCAAGTGCAGTCATCTTTGCTTTTTCACAATGCCCCTTGTTTTTTCATCAATATGACCAATACCAAGGTATTATCGCATCCAGAGTAAGAAATAAACATGTTAAGCAAACAAGCAATTTCAACTCGGCAACCCTTTTATATAGAGTTGCTGCATATGCCACCTTCATGCATTTCATCTCGGAGTGATCACATAGACAAAGCTCCTGTGTCATCCAATAGCACAAATCTGTACCGTGATACTTTGTTGCCCTGTACGTGCATCAACTGGAACCACTTTCCTAGATCCATCGCTGCCATTCTGGACGCATCAAACTGCAAAACTGCCATTTATTACGCTACTTGTTAACCTTATATAGTGTATTTTCGTCAGCATTGCCACACCCTTCTGCAGTGCCTACAAGCCTTTCAAATAAACAAATAAAAATGTAGATCTTGCGAACACGTTGGAATCTATGTGAAGCGAATAATAAAATGCTTTAAATTTGCCCATTTTTTTCCTCTTTGGCGCAAAGGAAGCTTCATCCTAACCAACATGTGGACACACTTCTTTGCCGATCCTTAATTGTAGGTATGCGTCATAGTATGGAAATCATAATCGTCAACACACGGTGTTCATCTTAAAGAGATAGTTGCTGCTGTGACAGTATGTAACGTCCACTTATTGGCCAGTATCCCGTTGTAGGCATGTGCCATTGTACCGTCCGCTCCTCGAGTATGTATCATTCTATGGAAATCGTCATCATCATGATCAACACGCAAACACGATTCTTCGCCAATCCCCCGTTGTATGAAAATCATCATCATTATCAACATGCGCACCCGCTTCTTCGCCAATTCCTCGTTTTGGGTATGTATCCATAGTATGGAAGTCGTCATCATAATCAACACGTGGAAACCACCTGAAAGAGCTAGCTGGTGGTAGCATGAAGGAACCATACGTGCCTTTGTGGCCTAATTGCATGGTTTGCATGTCGGGATTTATTACTTCTTTCTAGGCCATCAGTATGCGATGTGTTGGCTAGTACTCGCACGTTTCTCGTATATAGTACTATACATGATGCAATAAATACCATGTATGAAAGAAAAAGCGTTTGTGACCTAATGGTTAGGGCATTGGGCTGCTGCGCTGGCGGACCGAGTTTCGAATCGCGGTGCCGGACGCGTTTTCCCCCCTTCTTTAAGTGAGGTTGAATCTACTCGGCGAGAACCCGACCGACCGACAGACCACCGACCGACTCAGGCCAACCGACGGGATGCTAGGCAAATAAAGCTTCGTATTATTAAATGGAACTACAGCTTTCTGTTAAGAGAATCCTCCACGCCTGCTTTGAAGTATCCGCTAGAGGCGAGTCCAGAGATCAAGTTTTCAGTATCATAGGTACCGTGAAAAAACGGAGAAAACAGCATTACACACAAATCGCCTGCTCCTCGATCTTTCCCACAAGAAGAAAACAAAAGTCGCCCCTTGCAGTCGGCGTATTTTCCCTTAAGTAACCTTAACAAAATGAAGATGTACAAAACAATTTTTTTTGCAGATAATAGGCGGGACATGACGTTTATATATGCATACGTGAGCACGATGTTTCCAGACATCGGCGCGTAAAATTCGCGAACATTCTGGACAGACCTTGCATCCAAACTTTCCCGCATACCGTAATCCGTTATATGTCAATGGAGGAACCTTAGGAGCCTTTTAATGACTATAGGCTATAGAATGTGCCTTTGGCAGCAAACGCGCGGTATAATGACACATTCACGCACCAGACACAGGCACGGCCGCTCAGGTAAGCGTTGTGGGGTCTCACTACGTGCTCGTGGGACAAATGAACGACAACACAGTAGTGCTAACAATCAAAAGGGCATTTATTGCGCCTTTCATACACTAATGCCTGCTAGCCGAATTACTACCCACTGAACATTCTGATGGGCGCATGACAAATCAAGTAAGACCGACTCACCGCGACTGGATATCGAGCGAATATGTTCGCCCCATGCTAGACACCAACGCCTACTCGTTCGCGCGTATGGTCACGCGAACGGTGGCGCGTTCGAACGATCGTGTTCGTCCATTCCGGTGTCGTGCTCTTAAGCCTCGCGAGACGGTCTCGCAGAGAGCGTGTCGGCGCAAGCGCGGGACGTCCGCGCCGCTCGCCGACCCCATTCCAAAGCGTAGTAACCCCTCCATTTGGTGGCGTTAGCAGCGCAAAGCTTCGCGCCATCTCTCGTATTATCTACAACCACACCGACCACCACCGGCACCTGGCTACGCGGAGAAGCCGGAATACAGGAGACGCGAGAGCCATGCTGGGAAAACATCACCAGGGGACGCGCGAGAGTCGAGTGTCCCCGCATCCGGCCAACCCTAAATCACTGCATACTCTAGCGAAAGATGTCGCATGGTCTAACATCAACGCGTGCTTCGTGAACAAGAGGTAGTGTATGCGGCAGTGGCCGGGCCGAGGAAATGTCCAGGCACTTTCCGTAACCCGCGCGCCGACTATGTATACCTGGGGTAGACCGTTGACGTCCGTTGGTCACAGCACCAGCTCTGCCGATGGCGTGTCTGCAGACTCGACGGCACGGCTCCAGGCCTGGATTCCGGAAACGGTGACGTAGTAGTCGGGCCGAGCAAGCGTCGCTCGCGCCGACGCGCCCTGCTGGCGAGAGCCGCGGTAGCCGTTGGTGACTGCCGTCTCTTGTCCCAGCCGCCGAGGGCTGCGAGCCGTAGACAGGCGGCCGTTGAAGTCGCTGCTTCAACGACTTAAATGACAGTCGCTGCTACAATGACAACCGGCCACAGGCATCGCCATTGCCTGGGGTGGCTTGATTGTTGTCCGGGGCAGCAGCGCAGACGACGGGCAAGTGACAGAAAACCAGGGGTGACTCTGCTCACGCTGCGTACACTCCACGCTCTCGACAAACACTAAAGTAGTGCAAGGGAGAGAAATTCTGTGTGCGCATCGCCCACGTGGTACGATTTTTAATTCGTCTAGCGAAAGATCAGGCGGCTACTCAATTGCAAAGTTCACGTGAACAAAGCTTGCTTTCTTGGGTCGAAGCGAGTACGGAGAAGGGAGTCGTGATCACAGTGGCTCTCTACTTGCATCAGGTAATATATTGCCAAGTTGCACAAATTGCGTCCTTGATGGTACAGACTTCGGCGTTCACCAACTACCCACACGGCATTAGACCGCATGATAAGATCATAACACAAGGCCACGCTTGCAATTCGTATTTCTATTGAGAAAGTGCGGTCTAAGGCTACATTTGGTTCTATTTCTTTTCTTATGCATTCACGCAAGTGCACCAACATGGTGACATGGTATCTGGGAGCTATAACCACAAACGCTTCTCCGAGGTATGCGCACATGCACATCAACTGCGTACTTAACGCGACGTTGATGGCCGCTTCCGAGGCCTTATGACGGCCCGTCAGATTGGATGACGGCATTCACTATCAATGCCACAGCACGAATCATTTATTCAACGCGAGAAATTGTCAGGGCTCCGGAGTGAGCACTTCAGTCACCGAGTCTCTGCCGTGCAAGCCTTGCACAGTGTTTGGGTTCTCAGGCAGCAGCATGTCCAGGTACTCGGGCTTGAGGAACAGGATGACAGCGAGGGCCACCAGCGTGGCGACCAGAAGGAAGATGACGATCCAGAGCCAGATCTTTGTTGCCTCTTCCTCTGTCTCGTCCTCGGGCGGTGGCTCGGACACCATCGGCTCTCCGGCAGCCACCGCACCCTCGGGCATCAGCTGGGGGACATCGGGCGTGAGCACGGGCATCTGCGGCGTTGACTCTGCGGGCGGTGGCGCTGAGGGCGGCGGCGTGGGAACCGCGACCACTTGGCTCGGCACAACCATCGGCTCCATAGCGGGGGGTCGCTTCCTTTTCTTTTTCTCTTTGCGGTGGTCCTTGAGGAAGACCTTGTTGGAAAGCGAAAGGCGCACCACGTTGGCGCCGCCCGGCTGTATCTGGATGGACGAGCTCTGGCCGCCGGCTTGTACGCCCGTCATGGCCGTAGGACCCGGCGGCAAGATGCGCGCCAGCATGGGGCCCGGAAGCGGCGCGCCCACGTAGCGGCCCAGCACCGCATTCGCCGTGAGCGGCGGTGCAGCGGCGGCGGCAGGCTCGTGGGATTGCTGCTGACCGGCCACAAGGCTGTCGGGTGCCGGCCGCAGGTCCACCAGCAGCGCCTGCATGTCCTCGGGCCGGCCGGAAGGCTGCATTCTGCTCGCGGCCGCTGTCCTCAGCGCAGCATCTGCGAGAAGCCTTTCACATGGTGGCCCGGTAGCGACCCTGTGTAGTTCATCCTCTGGGGACGCGGAATGCCGGCTGAACGAGGCCTCGCTGAGCTGCTCATACCGATGCGGCTGCGCGATGAACGCCGCGTGTGGACCAACAGGACAGATACCATTCCTGTGTCGACGTCACTTATTTGCCGCATTGTATTATCGTGGAGGGCTTGTCGCTTGCGTAGTGCCATTATAATGCTTCTTCTGTTCAAGAGCAAGCTTTAGCTCGGGTGTTTCTATCTAAATGTATGAGAACGGAGAAATCGTTTTTCTCTTCATCCACTGCGTCGAATTTGATGATGTTTATTGCATTTAAGAGAATGTTAAAATCTAGTGCCTATTCGAAGAAAAACAAAATTATTTTATTTAGGCCGTCAATTCTTTTCGGAGAAGTGTTCAACAATTGAAAAAAAAAAAAAGCTCGGACTATCGTGTTTTCAACTGAGGAATTGTGTAATAGCAATATCGCAATTCTGCAAACTGCACCTCACGACTAGGGCATCTAACGCGGATAAAATTGACGTATTATATACTGCTCTAAATTATACCTATAATTCCTGTGTAGAACTTTACAAATCCTCTTAAGCATTGTATTCTAACAATTTTACGTATTCTTATCTATAAAATTTTACGTATACTGGAAACTGGCACATAAAATTCACCCAGTTTAGAGGCTCTAACAGACGCAGTTTACAGAACTGGGATATCTGTTTTTGATGCAAACTTACGGATTGTAAACTTCGTGCTTTAATTTTTTAAACTTAGTAATCTCGACCATTTCTTGCAAAAAGGTATGTGATCCTAAATCAATATTCCTTTTCCCACAGTTGCTAGAATTTAACTTTCTCTCCCAAATTCAACCAATTTCATTCAAATCGGGCCGGCGTTTGCCTTATGAGATAATTTCGGCGTTTCACATGTATTTGAACAGTAAAATCGGAGTTGGCCCCGAGATAAAGTGACAATTAATATACACTTCTGTAGAAACAGCAACGTTTAAAAGGAAACTTCAGATTCGAATAAATGGATTTCCCATAACACCGGTAATTCCACGCCATCTGATCAGAACAAGTTCAGCAGCATCTTTGCAGCGGCGTTTATCAACCTGGTATACGGCTGCCGTTAAAGCGTTGCTGAACAAGTAAATTAGCGAAATAAAAGACACAGGCACAAGAAAGGGAGACAAAGACAAGCGCTATTCACGACTGTTTATTGGCAGGAAAGGATTCTACATGTATATCCTCTTGTCACGCATGCGCATACAGAACAAAATGAACGGGCTCGTGTACATCAAAGGCGTTTTTTTTTTTCTAGGCGTTTACGTGCCAAAACCAGTTCTGATTATGAGGCACGCCGTAGTGGAGGGCTCCGAATTAATTCTGACCACCTGGGGTTGTTTAACGTGCACCACAACGCAAGCACACGGGCCTTTTTGCATTTCCCCTCCATCGAAATGCGGCCGCCGCCGCCGGGATTCGATCCCGCGATCTCCATCGTGCTCAACAGCGCAACGCCTTAACTGAATGAGCCACCACGGCGGGTAATCAAAGGCGGTTAAGCAAGAAGTCGAACTCAGAATCAAGTAATTCGATAGACGGCTCACTTACACACCAATCTCTGTTCTTCTTGATAAAAAAGGCCTGCAGTGCAAGTCTAGAGGAAGCGTTACCGCTTCTGCCTATAGAATGGTTGTCTCCGAAAATCGAACGTCACACTCACACGTGGTAACATGGGCCACCATATGTGCGCCCTTTTCCTCCTTCTTTATTTTTTGCGCATGTTACTTTAAGCGGTAGTTCACACAACGTTTCGTTTGGCATGCACCATCGTGGTCGTGTACGCACTAAATGCGGTATATTTTTGAATACTGTGGTTCTGTGCACTTCTTTGAATGTGCTTATACGTATGTGATTATAACCTAGCCCTGAGAGTATCGCACCCATAGGAACGAGAAGGAAATCGATAGTGTCATCCCATAACCGCTCTTTCTTTGGAAAGAAAACAAATACAGAATTATTGCTCCATATTACCGCACACTTCAGTTATCTGCAAACATCTGAGCATATACATCGTAATATATCCTCGAATTGACAAGCGATAGTTTTCCCATCGAAGTTTATTCACTGAACCCTTGTACCATCCGTATGTAAACACAAATACTTTTAATCTCGGTGCAAATGTACGCTCCCACCTTTATTGAAATCTAGCCAGCGCATAAAGAGTTGACTTCCTTGCGTTGTGTGCCCTTTCTTAAACAGGCCCTGCAACACTTTTAGAAAGCATGAGGAAGGGGCTCGGCATTAAACAAAATTGGCCTGACGAGCCTTTTGCACAAAAAAATAGCAGTTTGGCTCGAAAGATGATGCATAGTGATAGGACTTTGCTCGTAGTATCTAGGCAAAGACCCATTTAGAAGTAATATTTGCCTACAAAAAGTTCCAATAGATTAGGCAAAGACATATTTAGAAGTAAGGTTCCCCAGTGAAAGTCCCCAGATTTCTCTGTTCGTATGGAACTTCCTGCGAAGAACCACTCCCGTATTTGGGATTTTGGGACAGGCAGCCTTCCCTAAAGCAACAGTAGCGGCGGCGGCAGCTCCGCCGCCCCCGCCGCCGCTCGTGCGCTGATTTATAGGGGGCACGTCTAAGAACTTCAGGAGGTCAAAATTTATCCGGAACTCTCTTATAAAAAAGTAAACTCACGTAGATACGTACGCTAGCGTTATGCTTTCTTTATTGAAGAATAGTGTGGAAGAGAGAGGGCGAGAAATCACATTTATTAGTTCCTTCCCAGTCAGGGCCTCTGGATAAGCTCATGCCTCCTGGTCCAGCAATTTCTTGACGTGTTGCACCATAGACGAGGGCCAGAGTTTCTTAAAACTTTCGTGGGGAAGAGTTCCATTCCTCCTAGCTTTCGGGACGCTTGTTAGGTGGTAGTTTCGAAAGTACTGTTTTTCTGAATGTGGTGTTGGCGGGGCACTCCCATAAGGTGTGTTCATTTGATGGATACGCTCCGTAGTGTTTGCAAGTGAGGGAGCCGTAGTCCTATTTTTCCTGCATGGTGAGCAGTATTTGTAACTTTGCGAGTGTTGTGTTTTCTCATAATAAAGGGCCATTGGTGTGCGAATAAAATAATGCATTATTAATTAGTAATTAATATTCCTTTTAGGCATTTTTAAGCTTGTTATAGCCGATAATATTATAGCTATATGGTCGGCATCCTCAGTCGTTTTTGTATGCGTAGTATAAAAAACTAATATTCGAAATGACCTAACCTGTATTAATGCCATAATTTCTTGAACATGACGTCTTTAAGGGTGATGTGTTTGCTATTGGTCGCAAAATTGAGGCCTTTGTTATGACTGTATTAAATTTAATGTGTTACACTGTAACTATATTTCTCAAGCATTGAATATGCTGTACTCTGAAGCCCTCTGCTAATCAAGAACAACCTTTCTGTACTAAACGAGAAGAAAGGGAACCGAGGGGCCCAATTTTTATTAATCATATCATAAGAAGTACTAATCATATCATTCACGTACTCGTGACGCCTTTGGCAGAAAGGATGTTCCACATCCGCCCCTAGGTTTGTGAGTGGTGGCGCTAGATAACAATCCCAGGGCTAGCTCTAGTTGTAAAACATAAATACCCCAGAAAGTGGATGGGAAAACGGCTCCGCGGCAGCTCAATGGTGAAAGCATCGCTCGAGTAATGCGAAGACGTGGATTCGTTCCCCACGTGCGGACAGCTGTTTTTTCATCCATTTTCATTTCCATTAATTTATAATTTCTTTAATTCAATTAGTAAGTACAAGTAATTTCCCCTATGTTGTCCTTGGTGTCATTGTTTGTTGGCTTCTTATGACTTTCTGTACTAAGTATTTCACGCATCGCAACTGAAAGGTGGCACGCCTCATACTCTGCACATTGTCGGCTAGTATATGTTGCGCTAATACACACTCTGAAATTTCAGCATAACCTCCATGACGTTGTGTGTGCTTTATTTAAACAAACTCGGACTGTGAAGTGCCATTTAATTACGGGCATCTCAATGCCGCCATAACGCCGGTTTTCGGGCTCGAAGCACTACAGGCGAGCACCTTCGGAAGTATGAAAGTCATGTCCTCCTCCACATTTTGCCAACGAGCTTTCCGGGCTCTGCATCCCATGTGGTGGCTTGTTTCTCAGAGGACTGCGCTGTTGTGTGCTCACCGACCGCACGGTCACTGGAGCGGTTTTGAGCAGGTTCAGCGCAGAGCCTACCCGCCCGAGGGGACCTTGCTCATGCAGAGCGGACGATTCACCGAACAGAAGATGGGGGTACAAGGCAAGCACAATGGCGATGATGATGCACACCCCCACCACAACGATCACGACAATGCAGGCCCACTTGTTGGAGCTACTCTCCTCCTCCTCCTCCTCGGGATTCTCTTCGCCGGGCACGTTGTCGTAGGCGCCCTGCGCCTCTCCACCTTGCAGGTACATCCCACCGCCAGGCGAAGCCACACCGACAGGCATGTTCTCCTCAGGTGGCGGGCTCACCAAGGGTGGCGAATAGGGCTTGTCGTGGGCGACGGGCGCGGCCTCTTCGAGTGGCGGCGGTGGCTTGTATGGAGCCACGGGAGGCGAAACGGGCATAGCGAACGTCTGCGGCTCGTCCCTCCTGGTCGGAGGCGCGCTCATCCGGCGCCTCTTCGGTCTGTACGAGTCAGCGGAGTCTTCGCTCGAGCTGTCGCGGTGCTTCTTACCGCGCCCCTTGCGCTTGCGGTCATCGGAGGTGACCTTAGTGACCACGTTTATGTTGCCGCCACCGGCTGGAGGCGCGTGTGACGCCGCCGCGTTCCGGTACACTTCACCGAAAAATGGCATCGCGTACGGCGGAATCGTGAGCGTGTTCGGGGATGACGAGTAGTCGCCGCGAGCCGCGCAGCAGTGCCCGTGAGAGCAGCCTGTGTGGCAGCCGCCGCAACCGCTGCTGCCGGGCCCTGCGTTGGCCACCGCCGTCACCGCGAACGGCGGACATCCCGGCGCCAGTGGCAGGTACGGCGAGGGCGCCGCGAAGTACGGGGTTGTGGCGGCTCCTGGTAGCGCCGGCACCAGGGCCACGGCAGGCTGCTGACCCACCGCTAGCAGCATGGCCGTCGGTTGTGGCTGCGGTGCTTTCGGCCTCGGGGTGGTGCGCCGCGGGGCCGGGGGACGCCGAAGCGCGCTCAGGTCATGGCCTGGAGTTGGCACGAGCCGGATGAGAAAGCCCTCCTGATCGGCCGCCGCAGCGGTAGGTTTGCGCTGCTTCGTCTTGGGTGCAGAAGCCTTGGCAGTTCCAGCAGCGTCTTCCGGACAGGTGCACTGCTTCTCCGTCGGTTCGGTCTTCGTAGACTGCGTTGTCGACTTAGCCTGCGACATTGGTTACCCTCTGCGCCTCTTCGTCATCCACACTCGGCAGCAATGTCGGTGACGCTGCCGCTTGCTGCATGGTATGGTATGGTATGGTATGCCTTATCTGATGGCGCATACCCACTGCGGGGGATTGGCCAAGATTTGGATGGAATTATGCAATCTTCTTTAATGCTAAAATCGGCAAAGCTAACTGGAGAAAATGAACAAAAATAAAATGTTTAAGAAATCAAGAAAATCTATTTGAAGCACTTATAAATTCCTCCACGGCTGAGCAAATATCCCTGTGGCACTTTCCAAGAGAGGTGGCTCCTAAAGAAAGAATATTTAGAATAGAAAAGCTTAAACCAAGCTGTGTAAATTTTGATTCTAGATTATTTTTCCTTAAAGAAGAAAAACGGCGGCAGAATATGAAAAAATGATCTATTGTTTCATCTTCTCCACAGAATGGGCACAGAGGGGAGGGCACCAGACCAGCCCTGTGACGATAGAAGTTTAATATTGGTACCCGACAACGTAATCGGGTAAAGATGACTTCAGTTTTTCTGGTGTGAAAGGAATTTTTGGGCCAAGGGAATAGGAGGTGTCGATATTCTGAGAAATTAGCTACAGCTGGGTTCAAGAAGTCTTGAATAATTGAATATCTCCTGAATCTAGTATATTCGTTAGGTAGGCTATTGTAGGAAGTAATTGTAATACAGGGCTACTGAGGGCCGCTCTCGCGAGACTGTCAGCCATTTCGTTCATGACCAATCCTTTATGTCCAGGCACCCAAAGCAATCTAATTAAATTTATGTGGACAGGCACTAGAAAATGAAATGTACGTAAAAGGTTAGTGACACTATTTGCTGTGAGCGAGGAACATAAAGATAAAGAATCTGTTATTATTACTACCGCCGATATTGATGAATTTAGTTTGCGTAGGGCTAGAACTACAGCTAGAAATTCAGCCAGAAATGCGGAAAAGAAGTCCGGAATCCTGATTGCGAATGACCAATCTAGAGCAGAAGAGAAAATGCCAATTCCAGATTTTTCTTCACACTGTGAGGCGTCTGTCGCAATGACCGTACTTATAGATAAACTTAATAAATGGTCTTGTAATAGGCCGTTTAATATATTATAAGAAAGGAGTTTTGCGTTGTTTGGGTAGATGTCATCATATATGATTTGTAGGTTCTCTCGCACATCACAAATAGGCGGCACCTCCCAGATACGTACATTTAAGGGATTGATTAATGATTGTACGAAGACCACCTGATGGTAGTTTCTGCTTCGTTATCGTCTGGCGGCGCTCTCTGCTAAAGCTGCATCCGAGTACTAATTATTGAAATAAAAGATGACTCAGAGATTTGCAGGCGTGATTAAACGTTCGAGACTTATAGGCGATTCGCGAAAAAAAAAAGATACTCTTGGAGTAGCTGTTGTGAGCTGAAAGTTTTTTTTCTTTTTTTTTTATTGGTGAACATAATTTTATGAGATAAATGCAGCCTCCGAGGGCACGCCAGTACGATTCTTCAGTTCAATATATTCGGCTCGAATTGATCGTCCGAAAAATGAAGCTGCAACGTGATAGCGCTTTCTGAGTATATTCGGGGCAAGAAACATACTCCGTGTACTTCTATTTAATTACATTATTCAATAAAAACAGCGCACGTACGGAACAGTTTTTATTGTATACATGTCAAAAGACGTTAGTAATCTACTGTGTAATATCATATTGGGATTCATGCCTTGCACCGTCACAAAAGTGCTAGTATGAAAAAAAAAAGTATTGTTCGCCGCAGAGAGACACACGTAAACATACAAAGTGCAAGAAGTATCACGCTTCCATGGCTTCCCAAGTGCTATACACAAAAAGTGTGAAGGACAACGAGACACATAATTATTTAGGCACACGCTGAGTCGCCGGCACAACATCTTAAAGGATATATGGCTTAGAAATAATGCGAACGCGGGAAGAAAACACACTGTATCATTACACGAACAGTTAGAAAAAAAATTCAGCGACGATTACGATACTCCCTAGTGCAAAATTTCAGCTCAGTTCTATACGTGTTTTCATTTCGCGATCTATTGGCTGGCGCGGACAATGTATTGTGCGGCACGTTGCAAACGGAGTGAAGTGTGGCGCGACTGCCTCGCTTATCGGCAGATCACGAGAGGCAGCGCGTGGGTGACGCGTAGGCGCGATTCGCAGCAGCCGCCGCAGACAGACCTCCGCTCATGCAGGGCTGTGTTTCTGTATATGGTATCGGTGGCGTCATCGGTGAACAGACGACGCACGCTACTCTGGCGACATCTCGTAGCCATCGTCGCCGCAGAGCCCTTCTTGCGCGGCACTACGCTTTTCGTCTCATGCTTTTGCCATAGCCTCCTCCTCCGCCTTCATCCTCGCGCTCTCTTCGCTATTGCCGTCTTTCATCCCCCGCCGCACTCCGCGTTCAATCTTTCATCCTCCGCTGTGCTCGTTCGCTCGGTTACGAGGGACGCCGAAGCCGACGCTCGCCGCAGGAACGAGCGCTTAAGAGCTGCTTCCTAAAAAAAAAAATTGCGATATGTTTTACACGCACTAAATGGGTAGTGCACAGCTGCAGTCTGACGGAATAAACAAAGTGTTGATCTGGCTTGCTAAAAATTATAAAAATCTTCGTGCAACTTTGTCTACAAGCATTAAGAGAAGTACAGTATAGCCTCGCAAAGAAAGGCGTGTTTCGAAGGGGCGAAGTCTTCTCTGCCGATGTTGTGCAGCCATTGTATTCGCCGCATGACGTCCCCGTTTTCCTCGGGGGATTGCAAACAACGCTAGCCCCTTTTCCGGCCTGCTGCTGCGTTGAATAGCGCAGTAGCCAGGCATTCGTCCGGCGCACGAGGCTCCCTTGACTTGCAAAACGCACGTGCGCCGTGGCAGCGCAGTCAACATGTGGCAAGCGAATGGCAGCCTAGAAGAAAAATGTTGTCGCAGTTTCACCTGAAAGGCGAAGCATCAATTGCGATAGCATATTTGTAGAGAGCTATACGGAGTAATGATAGTAGCTTTATCAGCTGTATAAACTTGGACATGCAGCAGCACCGGCAACACGCAGAACTGTTGTTCGACGCCATCGGCGTTTTGCCCGCGTTCGCACAAAATGCGTGCGGCGTTGGTGACTGTTGCCGGAGCCTCTGATATAAATAGGCACTTGGTGCCACAGCTGAACGTCCCCTCCCTTCCCTCCCCCTCCCCCCCCCCCCCCCCCACGGCCTTTCCGTGCGTCAGAAGAAGGCGCGTTTGCTCTACATATATGGTGATTGTAAAGGAGGAAAGAGACTCCTACTTCTGCAGCCCTTAAGGAAGCACGGCACAGAACGCGCGTTTGTTCTCCGCCGTGCGTTCATTCCCCGTGAAAGCGCGCGTCCCTCGCGCCCTTTCACTCGCACATAACAGCGTTCGGCGGCGCGCGGCGATGATTTCATCTCCATTGACGTCATACGGAACCTCACGGCGACGGCGGCGGCGACGCCGACGGCAGAAATCTGCTTTGGAGTGTCCATATAATTGCTATCGCAATAAAATTGGCTGAGGTTTAACACTTGTACACCTAGTTATCACGAGCGAAAGGTCTGTTTGGCTTGGTTTTGCAAAGACTATGCACACAGTGTCTCATTATTGCACGCTTCCGCGCTTGGTAAGCTTCTGTATAACGTGCTTATCTGGCCTTCCTTTGCTTCGGTGTTTCAGGAGCCAACTTTGCCTTTGCATGAGATTACGCAGCCTGCCGTCTAGCTATATCTACTGGATAATTAGATTGATGGATACTGGATGATAGAATGATTGATCTACTGTATGATAGGATGATTGGCTTGCACTGAAGCGCACGCACAGACGGTCCAGCCGGCGCGCCATCCATGGCAAGATTGAGCGACCACGCGCTTGTGAAGCAGCCGCCATACCCTCGCCTAGTCACGTGGTAAAAAAGCGGCGAGGCCAGGGGGGTGAATCTTCCTATACCTCCCATTGGTTCTCCTATAGCAGACGCTCAGCCGACGCTAGCGCCAAGGCGCACTTCAGTTAGGCCCTAGCGGATGGATGACGGTACTATGGTGGCGAAAAAAAGAAAAAAAGAAAGAAAAGCGGCGCGATTTTTTCACCCTCCCCTTTAGCTATAGCACTTTTCTTTCTTTTTTTATGATAACGTTGTTCCGCTCTTTTCTCCTTTCCCTCTTGACTTTCCTATTCCTCCTCGCATGCCTCGCCTCACCCTCCCCTCATGCTACGCGCAATGCTATTTTTTTTAATTATTTCTTTAGCTGTCCGCGCCAGCCTCGCCGCCGATAGTTGAAGGCGAGAGAGAAACTACAAAGTTGAGAGAGGGTTTACAAAAAATGTGGTTGATCCCTCTTATATAGGAATCGGTATAGAACACGAAAGTGAAACGTGTCTTCACAGAAGTAGTGTAATGTTTATTGCACATTGATATATAATGTCTATTGGTGTTTTGTGGCTAAAGCGCCCTTAGGCGTTGATGCACCCACGCTGACGCCTGGTGGCACGTCTCCTCCATCACGACTACCAACGTCGATGACCATGAGCAACCGTCGTGCATATGGAAGCTGCACTACGCTGCACACGCTAGCACAACGCGAAAGACGAAGCACGTAACTGACACACTAATACAACGCGCAAGACAAAGCACGTAACTGAATCGTCACCGAGTCAAATCAGCGCGTACAGCGCGTCGTAATTGCAGCCTCCGCGATCAACTTCAGAAACATTTTCAGAGCTAATTGCGGAGGCCACGCTCCGCTGTGCTGAGTACGGTGAACGCCACCTAGGTGGCGTTGGTAGTGCTTCTTGATGTGCTTCTAGTGCAAACCAGGAAACAGCGGTTAAGAAAAAGGTTAAGGAAACAGAGAGGGGTCTGTGGAAAACAGGGATGCAGACGAAATCAGCACTGGGCACATACCGAACTTTCAAGCAAGAAATTGCCAAAGAAAATATCTACGATAATTCTAGGGGAAGCTCTTTGTTGTTTGAAGCCAGGACGGGAGTATTGCGGACTAAGATGTACCGAGTCAAGTACCAAGGTATAGACACGTTGTGCTGTGCGTGTGGAGAAGAAGAGGAAACGGCTGAACACCTCATACTTTTCTGTAAGGGGCTTAACCCTACAGTGCAAGGCAGCGGGGCTGATTTTTTCAAAGCATTGGGGTTTAGGGACAGTGAAGGCAAAATAGACTTTAAGCGGGTAGAAATAACCAAACAGAGGTTATCTGATTGGTGGATAAAATTAAGGCAGGGGTGAAATTTCACCCACCACAAAGTACAAATTATGTTAATAGCCATGGCTAGGTGGCGTATGCCACCGCCCGATTTAAAGGGTTCAGCCTCATCCATCCATCCATCCATCCATCGATGCCAGCGTCCCTTCGAATGCTGGCATCGAGGCGTCGTAGTGCTGAGACCACCGAAGCGTTCACTGTCGGTGCGCGTTAGTGTCATAATGCAGTACTTCTCTTTTCTGCTCGTAGGCGGCGGCACCGCCCCGAGCAAGAGCGCGGGTACACGGAGGAGTGTTAGATATATAAGGCGCGTCTGTGTAGCTCTCTGCAAATGCGTTTGTGGCGCAATGGGTTAAACGCTCGGCGATCTATCGTCGCGGACCGAGAGGTCGTGGGTTCGATCTCCAAATTTTGCATGTTTGTGGAACTTTTTCTTCTGGTTTCTTTCTTTGTATTATGTTCTATGACGTATTTCCGTGACGGAAATACGTCAGTGAAGTCTTGGTGGACCGCGGCATAAAACACTTTCGTGTTAAAAAAAAGGAAAAACGATTTTGGTTCCGCATCCATCTCAAGGATGGCGCTGCAATTCGCGTGGACAAAAAACCAGCGGAGTTTCCGGGGCCTGGCGAGGCTCCGAGCGAGCGCAGCTGCGACGCCTCTGCGCAGCGGATCAAGTGGCGTGACGTCACACCTGCAACACTTGCGCTCCGGCGGAACGCGCTCTGGCGGCTCAAGGTCATGGCGGCGCTATGAATGGCCTTGCTAGACATTGCGTAGTAGAGCTTTCGCTCTAAATGTAAAAAAATAGCTAAAACAACTTTCATGACGTCTCTTTGACGTGAGGGTCAGCTGATAGGGCGATATCGTGTGCTGCAGCCGATCAGCGCGCGAGAAACGCCGACGCGGCGACAGCGAGGAGAAATGAGAGGAGGAGAGCGGTGTGGGTGAGGATGCGGCGGTAAAGATGTAAGGGGTTTTACGTTTGGCGCGTCATAAGCGCCAAAATCGGAAATAATGGCGTCTACAGGAACATACAAATTAAAATTTGAACTGCGCGCTACGGTGACGTTCAGTAGGCGTTGCGCCTTCGCAATGCAAGGCCTTGAATAAGGAGTGGGCACACTACGAAGGGTTTCATAGGCAACCTTTGATTGCCAAGAACTCCGCTTCTGCTAAACGCATTGAAGCACTTTTTGCGGCAAAGTATTTCTGAAATAGTCTAATTTAACTTCAAGTGCGTAGCTCGACTTCGATAAAATGTGGTTCAGGGCCCCTTAAAACCTCACCTGTTGTCGACAAAAAGGGCTTTATCGACAAAAGGGCTTTCAATATTCAGGAATACAGCTGAAATAAAAAATGCCAATTTAAGAGCACGGCGATGGAATCGGTCTCGGCGGTTGCGGCACGTTGAACATGCTGCGGATGGCGCGTCCGCGCCAATCGATTTCACTCACGGTGCACTCGGCCTCAGCGGGTGAGAGCCGTACTGCCTGCTCGGCTATATTCAAGAGGTGTCTCAGTGTATCTTTCAAGGAAGAGATGGCGCTACCTCCCTTTGCACGCTCGGAAAACGGGGTCTTTCTATTATTTCAAACATGGGCGGGAACGCTTTGAACCGTTGTACGCCGAAAAATCTTCGATATCGGTGCTATAATGGAGATGTGAAGTTTCCGGATGTTCTGAGTGGCTTAAAAAATGAAGCTCACTCTCTTCCTCTTTTCATCTTTTTATTCCCCCTTTCCTTTACCCCCAGTGTGGGGTAGCAAACCGGAAGCTTATCTGGCAGACCTCCCTGCCATTCCTCTTCTTGCTCTCTCTCTCTCTGCGAGAGATAGAAGCAAAGCTTGCGTCCTGAGATAAAGATGCCGAAATAGTGCATAAGAACTGTTTGTTTTATTGCATGAAAAGCATAATTTAAAAACTTTAAATAATGATACGCGATAAATGTTAAAATATGCAGATGCAACGCACATGAAGTGAAGGTTTAGTGAAGCGGGAAAATAAATGGGGGGCTTTATAACTTACGGTAATGCATGCAATTTTGTTTACTTTCATACCGCGCTATGTCTATTTTTATGAAATATTTATGTTTATCCACCACATAGGCCAAAACATTATTTTTTCTGCAACATTTAAGCCCATGCGCTACGTCGCTCACAAGCTATGGCGAAATGCAAGCACCAGCTCAGGCGGATGCGCAGTGTGAGACGTATGCGCAGCGAAGTTTGTCGAAGGAAGAATGCTGATGACAAGTGTATGCTCGGAAAAGTACGACATGTGTCAAGCAACATTTAGGGATTATGTACCTCTTTTGTCACAGCGGGACATACCTATTTTAGAGGATTGGCCAAGAACGTGGCCAGCCCCAGTGGTACTACATACCGAATGGCTAAATAAACGAAAGTAAAGTAAATAAAAAAAATCAGGGAAATATAACTTATCATTTTTTAAACCGACTGGTGTGTTTTGGAGATATCTGTGCGCACATTATACCTTCAGGTTTTATGTAGGGATTGTAGTGGGAAATACCCATTCTGGAGGATTGACCAACACCCGCCGCGGCGGCTTAGCGGCTATGGTTTTGCGCTGCTAAGCACGAAGTCGCGGGATCAAATCCCGGCTGCCGCAACCGCATTTCGGTGGGGGTGAAATGCAAGAACGCCTGTGTCCCGTGCAGTGGGGGCACGTTAAAGATCCCATGGTGGTCAAAATTTATCCGGAGTCTCCCCCACTACGGCGTGCCTCATTATCAAATCGTGGTTTTGGCACGTAAAACCCCAGAATTCAATTCAAATTCAGGATTGACCAAGAATGGGCACGCGCACAGTGGAACATACTGAGTATGTAAATCAAAGAAAATATGGTAAGTCTAGGAATGCGGTATATATAATTCACCATTCCATTAACATATCAGTGTGCTTTAGAGATGCCTGTGAGCCGACATTTTATGTTTTGGTTTTATACAGGATGTTATTTTTTTTGTTACGCAAGACAGACGGAATGCTTGTTCAGCATAGGAGGGGATTATAAGCCACTTTGCGCGTTCATTCATATAACGTTTGCGTTTAAATTCACAAATACATGTGGAAAGATAAAAGACGGCGAGCTTCTGCTGACGTCTCTGCATGTTACATGTTAGAAACATCAATCTCTTCACGCCATGTCGCCTATAGTGTCGTGGACTCCCTCGAAGGCTCGATGTCTTCGGTGTTGTGCTTGCGGGAATTGGTCCCGAGACCATCGTTGATGCGACGGCCTCAGTAGTTGGCATCTCTGAGGTCTACTGCGTTCAGCACATTGGAGGCTTCAACTTTCGAGTTTCCGTCAAGAGGTGGCTTCCATGACTCTAATCGCCGATACTGGCTGCCTTGTCATCGGTGACCAGCGTTGCCCTGTGGTCCCCGTCAGCCCGCAGGTCACAAACGTAGCCTACCTTTTCTTGCCGTCCTTCGTTCCGAACGAAGTCTTCGTCCAGGATCTGTCACCATACGGCAAGATTCTGTCGGTCAACGCTGGTCTTACGAGTGGATGACAGGGCGTGATCACAGGCACCCGCTTCATTCGGATGGAGATGAGCACTATAAACATTGTCTCCAATTACCTGCGAGTCTCAGGTCACCGAGTGACATTTGACTACAGCGGTTTGCAACGTGTGTGTTATCGATGGGGCTACAGCAACCGTTCACAGTGCACCGCACCGTTCTGTGGCCGTTCTGGCATCCACGGCCACGAGAAAGGATGTGGCGTGACGACGACGTCATGACGGCGATTTGATTACAACGCTAGAATGAATATGACAGAAGCGTGACAACGGAACGACTACGATGGCATGACGGCTATGGCATAATGACGACGGAATAACGTTTCTGTGTGAATTTGGCCCTTGTTCTTTTGGATGACTTCTTTTGGATGCTAGGGCGTATTCACAAAGCTTCTCTGATACGGGAAAAGGTTGCCTCTTTAGCTGGAATTCTGGCGCCCGTCACTTATTGGTAGAACAGAATACGAGTAATAACGACAAGTTCATCGCGGCGAGGACCACAAGCAAACGGCACTTACGTAGCTGGAGGTTTTGTGATTACGGGTCCTGTTCTGTTCTTTTAGGCACTCGAGCTGAGTGATCAATCATTACGACAATAGCACGCGACATCTTGCACAAACTTGTGGCGAACGGTGAAAGGACTGGACAGCCCGGGAAAATGCTAAGCGCGCGCATCTGATGCGACTGCGGTTCCCTTCAGAGCTTAAAGATGAACGTTACGATGTACTGTGGATATGACTTCTTCCGGAAAGCGCTTAGCAGACAACACGTGTCTAGGGTGCAACGTCCGCTCCGGTCTCAGAACCACCCGGCGCCACTACTCTAATCCATTTGTTTTACGTGCAGCCTTGAAGAGGAACATACACTTCGTACATCTTCGATATTCAGATGTACAATTTGGAACAAACCACTTCTTGTTTCTTTTCAGCAAACTTGCAGGATGAAATGGAGCCGGAACGATACGTACACGCTCCGCCAATATGAAATGGAACACATCATATGTGTTCAAACAGCGATTCCTGCAAACGTGCAAGCCGATAAGAAGCTTGCTCACTGGTCAGAACCTGGCTCTCCTGTTGGAGAATCCCGCGTATGCAACTCTTCCTCATTACAAGCACACACAAGGACAGCTACCGGCTGTGAACACAGATACATTGTTTCCTTTCATATTGGCGGAAAGTACTCATACATAAATAGTTTTGGTTCTGATAAATTGGTTGAGGTGGCGTGTAACGCATGTGCATGAGCACGTAAAACAACAAAACACGTGGCATGGTGGCGTCTCGTCGAACTTGTGTTGCCAGTAGCGCATCTGGTCGTTGGCCTTTTCGAGATGACCATGACCACATGTTTTCACCATCTACCAGAACAGTATATCGCACATTTTTTAATGGTTCGAACAAATAGAAAAGAAAAAGAAACAGTGAAATCATCTGTGACAAGCGCTGAACCGGCCTTTCAGGTGCATTTATAGAAGATGCAAGAATTACTTGCATGAGAAATCGCAATGTCCAGTCGCTAATTAAATATCACTGATTAAGGTTCTGGTGATTCACTACCGGACACCTGTTGCAACTGCGCAATAGAGGCCGAGCAGTAGTGAAGTTACGTCTGCTAAGCAGAAGAGCTAAGAGTAGCACATCTTTCGACATATCCTTGCTTGATATGAGCTACGAAATGCGTTGATGTGTTTCAGTTAAAAGTTTTCCGAAACTGTCCCTGTTGCATTTCGCGATGCTCTTAAGTCAGTAGAATGCCAATGCATTTTAACAAATGTTTGGGCAAGGTGTCTCAAAAATGGTGCTAGACATGACTTCATCAATTCTCGGCTTCACTTTCGCAAGTGGAACGTGTGGCATAGAGTAAATATCATTTTAATTAGTGATTATTTTTTAACTAGCTACCTGGACATTGTGGTTTGTAGTGCAAGTAAGAGCCGCCTCTTTAGGTAATCCACCTGAACAGGCCGCATTTTGTTTTATGTTCCTAATGCGATTTTAAAGCAATATCTGTTCGAACAAAATCATGAGCGATTCCACTCTGTGAAGGTGGATAACCAGCGAAGCTGTTCAGCACGTAGGCGTGCTGTTACTCCGGAATCCGGACTATACGCGGCCTCCCCATTACAACGACAGAAGAGTAGTGATATTCAAAATGAAGAACGGCAACTTGTCTTTCTGGTTTTTTATATACATTCGTGTGAACGACGGGACCGCTGCTCTGAGGAGCCGGAGGAAACTAGACACGCGTGAGGTTTCGATGGCACCGCCACCACGGGAGAGCGGAAGGAAAGGAAACTAGATACGCAAGCGCTTGGAACGCCGACAAAGAGAGGGCGGTGCGAAAGAAGACATGGCCGACGCGGGTCTCACAGCGGCAAATCTTTCAGAAACCTTTATTATCTACCTGAGAGTCTACTGATCTTGAAGGTGCCTATTGATAACTAATCTACTCAAAATGCATATCCGAGGGATGCCGATGAGCCAGCTGTGGACGAAGAAGACGAACGCGCGATCAGTGGCACAAGCGCGTTCGCGCGGGACCTGAGTTTTGCACACGCAAAACAAAAATGCACGGAACCCTAGCCATAAACAGCTTCGCTGTAAAAAAAAAAAAAAAAAAAAAAAGCACAGAGAAGAATTACGCGGGTGTCTTCCATCTTATGCGCCAAATAAGCTACGGTTGTTCAGGGAAAGTCGTACTTCCTGTCTGCAGGAGCCAGGCTTGACGTAGAAAGGCTTACAAGACGTATTGTTGGGCTAGTTGGTTCACGATATTAAATAAAATTAAAAAAAAACGCAAAAATAAAGAATAAACCACGGACAAGCCAGAGAACAGCACAAGCGCTCACTAACAACTGATGTGTTTCAGGCAAAGTTGTAATAGGGTTCATGGTCTCTAAATTTTTTTATTTGGTCAGTTTACTCTTTAGGAATAACAATTTTAGCAATTACGCTCAATTGACTTGCTAAGTTCACGAGTATACATTTTCTGCTTTCTTTTGGGAGCCTTCGTTCTTGGTCAAAGTTAGAGTAATGTTTACATTGCCATAGGAAATTGCATTATCTAATATCTCCATTACTTGCTGAAAAGTATTCGTTTCAAAATTTCCTCTCCATCTATATCACTGCTGGTAACATTTTCCCTTTACTTCTTTATTTTTCTCTCGTCACTAGCCTGACTGATATCAATTTTATCTCCGTCTTTAAAAGTTTAGGAAAATAATTTAAAGAAACTTTAAGTTTACTTTTGTCACGCCACCCGATTCTTGTGCGATCCAGCCCGCCGCAGTGGATATGTGCCATAGTTAATGACGCCATCAGCACCGGTATCGAATGGCCGGGCAAGAAAAGGGACAATACCAGGAATTAGAGACATTTCGTACAGTTTCCTTTTTTCGCCACCACGTGGCGTATCGACCTTAAAGAATTCGAAATTCCCGCTATGACGTATGCTATGACGCACAACTAAAGAAAGCGCAATAAAAAGAAACACACCCTGAAGCTGTGGCTTCACCTCGGTGCTTGGAAACGAGCGCGCTTGTGTATCAGCGTTATCTCGAAGACGGCCAGCTACTTGCTCTACTGACAATGAATCGACGGTTTTGCTAGACACTTCGCCAGAAAGCTCGTCCGCATTCTGGAGAGATGTCTGATCGAGATAACGGCTCCCGGGAAGCTTCCGATGAATATATATTTTTTTCCTTGAGCAGACTTTTTATTTGTACACCACTGTGGCCACGGTCTTGCGTATACGTCAGGGTTCTGTTTCATGGGTTTCCTATAAAACTGGCGTGATCCATTGTTTAAGAGGAAGCTTTAGCTCGGGCCTATCTTCGATGCCGGATTATCAAATACATGTAAAATGCAGGAATGCTTTCATGAGAAAACCGCTGAACCGATTTGAATGAAATGTGTTGCATTTAAGAGGGAAAGTTAAATTGCAGAGACTGCAGCAAATAGAATTTTCGTTTAGATAGTGTAATGTTTTCAAAGAATTGCAGGATGTTCGTAAATTTCAAAAAAAGTATAAGCATGAAGTTTACAAATCCGAAACTCAGCCATTAAAAACAAATATGGCATTTCTATAAACTGCACCCGTTGGAGCATCAAAAGTGAACAATTTTTTTGCTTTAACTTAAAACTTACGTGAATTTGTTATAATCTTTGGAAGGGTTTTGCAAATGCAACATTCACAAGATAGTGGTATATTTCAGGATGGTGTATGATATATGATTGCTATCCGCTTTCGATATATTATTAGGTGCAGTTTACAGAATTCCGATATCATATTTAGCTTCTGAGCTACATAGCTCTATAGGCCAAGTTTTCTTTTTCGAAATTTAGCAATTCTTTAAAATTTGACATAAGAAAGGTAGACCAGCCTATAATAAAATATCCCTTTCGGCAATCACTACACTTCAACTTTTTTTTTCTAAATTCAACATAACTCATCAAATTTGGTGCATTGGTTGCTCTGAGAAACTATTTCCGATTTCCCGTGTATTTTGATAGGAGCCCCCAAGCTCAATGTTCCCCCTAAGTTCGAGCTTGAATAATATACTTGTTGGCATGATACGTTTGTAAACGTGTGATCGTGGCCTAATGAGCTAGAGCACTGGCGTACTGAGCTCAACGGCAGAGGACATGTTTGCAAAACGTCTTGGGAAGGAATAGGAGAAAAGAAAGGGAGCAGGCTGGTATGTTATTCAGAAGCATGTCTGGTTGGCTAAAAATGACTAAATGCGTTTGTCGTCATACCACCTTCCGTTCCATCAGCATAATTTCTATTTCATTCCGCTAGTATTGTGCTATTATTGTCAATCAATCGAGATTAGAACACCGGTGTCATGGCATTGTATTCCGTCGCAATTCTTTATCGCCGTCACTTCAGAATCCTCTCATTGTCCTCATGCCGTCGTCCTTATATGCCTTCGTCGTTCTATCAAAATCATTCCTATACCTCGTAATTCCATCGTCGTCACTGAATGCGTTGTCGGCCTGCGGTCCTTATTCTACCATCGTAAGGTAACATTGGCGAGCGATGGTCATAACAAATCGGGTCAATCAGGGAGACAGTGTATGGCCGCATATAGCCGAATCACTTGAAAATGAGGAGAAACACTACGGATTCTAAACAAAGATGTCTTAGTTAACACGGTATGTCGCTTCTTGTTCGCTAGATTGTGTAAATGCTAATCGCATTAACTCCGATAATCATCTTAACATGGGTACTCCAGGAATTCTTTCGTCTTCGCGACACTAACGAACTCTTGTCCACATTGTTCCCAGCCTATTAACACCTCGAATTCCTAGAGGTGATCGTGCTCAGGCATGTGACGGACGACCCGAAGTTTGATGGAGGTAGCGGTATGATTTCGACAGCGGCGCCGCCTATCGACCAGGAGAAACACATTTGGGTGGGTGGGAATAGCGGCGAAAGGCACACTTCATGAGTTGCTAGACATCACAGATTTGAATCAACCTGAGAAAGAGTTAGAAATATATATGCATTGCAGTCGCGCTAAAGAAATTGAAAACTATTGGATTGGTGCGAGACTCGCTGCAAAAAACATTCATTAGACTGTCTCAGGTATCCGAGCTATCCTTAACGGGAATCAATGAGATGAGTTTCGATAGAGCTCGTTACATTTTTCAAGAGCGGAAGACGTGCCTAGAGGCAGAGTCGACGGCAATATTTTGTTGCTGCACAAAAGTATCTAGATTTATGGCATGATCATTTTAACGGAAAAACAAAAATTAAATAAGTTTTCAAGAAGTATTAGAGTACATTGATAAAACTGTAGCAAACAAATTCTGAAAAGTTAATTTGCAACTTTTTTGTGTCCTAAGGCACAGGGCAACTTACTACTGGTTTCCATTAATTTTCTTTGTTATATTTTCAAGCGAGTTGAATATTCTGCCGTAGGTTATATCACAATTAGCCCAACTAATTAAACTGAGACATTCAAGTGTATATTGTTGTTGGACAAATGCTTTAATACTACGCGGATGCTGCAAGATTTCTCAACATTGGGGAGGGGAATATGAAAAACAATATAGAAATGCAAATCACTTTAGTGCCTCGTAAATTTTTATTTTGAATGCTATTTCCACTCGTTAAGTGGCGCGACCCTCGTGTTCGCAGCCTTGTATATGTTTTTGTAGCACTAGGTGCGTTGTCTGCGAATTTACGTGAATAAGCAAGCAGATCATACTTTAATCTGGCGGAGTAAAAAAAACAAGGAAAGCCTACGTTGTAGATGCACTGTACTGAAACACAATTACACAGAGTCTAAATTTGCATATATTTCTAAACAAGGGTGCCTAAATTGTCGATTGAAAAATTCACATCATTATAATGAAGCCGAATAAAGCAATAAAGATGGCATGTTCCGCGTGAAAATATGATGAGCGTTAGCCTTGTGGGTCAACAATTTCTGTTTAATGAAAAAAAAAAGCTTTTGGTGGCCGTGTATTATCGTATTTCTGAAAGCGAGTAACCAGCGTATCTAAATTTACATTCGCGCCAAAATTAGTGGCTCGAGTTCTATCGCTGTAGGTACATCCGAATGACTATATGAGATTAAAAAGTGAGATTAAATGGCGGGCGGCGGCGTGTATGGTAGTGTTCACCTATGCCTTCGCTATAGTATGTTGCCGCACACTTTAAAGCACGAGCATGGTGATCAACCGATGTGCTTTTTTACAACTTCATCCCTAAATGTAAGCCGGGGTTCTCCCACTCCCGGTGGTTGTTGTCAGCCTGATCCCTCCCTATTTTCCTAACTGTCCATTGCATGGTTTGTTTTCATACCAAATATTCACATAATAATCTGCGGGTGTTCGGCTAGTAATGAAATGTTTATTTCTCTCACAGTTAAATTATCAAGTAACCATAAAGAATGGATGCAGGGCAAAAACTTGCTATCATGCAGCTTGAAGACCGCCCGGCGGCCGTTGATCACATGACAGTATCTTCACAATAATCGAGAACGCGAGCTAGCTTCGTAAAGGCAAAAATGCTAATGGGTGGAACAGAACCGGGCCGGCCAAAGAATGGTACTTTCGGGCTCGGGCTAGGGCCGGACGTGAAAAACCGGCCCGTGCAGTGCTCTACTTCAGATAGTCTGATCAGCAGATTCCCATACTGTCATGTAGTAGTGACGCTGAAGTAAACAGTCGTAAAACTGTGTATGACGAAACTGATTCTTTATTGGGCGAACATGTGCCCACAAAAGCAAGCTACACTCAAAACACAACGAAAGCGGCGAACACAGTCGGCGATCGTCGAAATCTGATCAGCGGCGAAACGCGTCGGCTTTTATACATGAGTCATCGAAGGCCCCAGAATAACCCCTGGTACCCGCATCTCTTCCAGAAAGATCTAGATAATTCGCGTCTCTCATACAATCAGATTACATGAGCGTCAGTGACAAAAGACAACGGATAGTAGCATCGATAACGTTCGAGAAACTTCCCATACATGCAGGCGCGTCCTGTGCCTAGCGATAACGTTTAACATTTTTAGCCGGTGAAAAGCGGTCACCGGTGAAAGATAAACATATATACGTGTCAATACCCTCCCCTTAAAAAGCACCGTCCCGATGATACAAACAAGAAAGCGAAAACAAAACCACGCGTACAGAGAGAGAGAAAAAAGTCTCAGTTTCGCCCGAAAGGCGAAGCATCAATTGCGATAGCAAATTAGTAGAGAGCTATTCGGAGTAGGGATAGTAGTTTTATCGGCTGCATAAACTTGGACACATACGCTTACTAACTGAATTAACAAGCGTGGTGTCAGCGCGCACAAGCAAACATGAATAGATCACACTGAATGACCGCATACAACGACTGCCAAAACGTTGGCAGCAATCGCAGCCGCCGCAGCGGGCAAGGTTCGTGGGGTCTATCGCTTCAAAGGAAACTGAGCGGTGGATGCACAGCGCATACAAAGGTCAGAGCCGTGTGGAGATAGGAGACCGTGCGAGCGACGGCCACAGCCGGGCAAAGTACGAACGGAGTTGTTGGCAGAGTAGAAGCTGCGCCCCCCCCCCCCTCCCTCCCCGCGCTGCCTTACCGCTTTGTTGCTTTCGCGTGGGAGATAGAGTGGCAAGTTCCCCTTACGCCCGATTGCAAGATACGCCTTTGGTGCCGGAGCACAGCGTCGCCCCGCCTCCCTCCCTCCCATACCCCCACGGCCTTTCGCGCGACGGTCGCGTTTGCTTTCGACCGTGCGTTCGCTCTCTGTGATAGCGCGCGCGTCCCCCCCCCTCGCGCTTTCGCTCGCGCATACGGCGCGCGGCGACAATTTTATCGCCCTTGGAATCTATACGGAACCTCACGGCGACGGCGACAGCGACGCCGACGGCAGAAATCCGGTTCAAGTGTCCATATAATTGCTATCGCAATAAAACAGCAAACAATAACAAAGTAACAAAGTACCGAAGTTCGTAAGCGGGCGTAGAAAGGGCTAAGACGCACCACGTGGATGACTTCACGCGTAGAGTTTCTCACTATATTACCTAGAGGGAAAACTGGCGCTGCTGCGCTGTGGTATCCATGGGAATACCGGTATATTGTGACTTCGGATTGGCATCGTTCTTGGAGAGCCAGAACGCCTTGAAGACGCGCCTGGCTAGTACCGTTCCGTCTGTCACAATGATTCATTTCCTGCTAAAACAGCACGTAAAAAACTGCTTTAGCTTTATTATTACACAGAAACATGTTTTGTTTAATTTTGAGGACATACTATTCAACGCAGAATTCTATGGAACGTAATAAGTATCAGCTGGCCGCTAAAGTTGGAGGGCAGACGATAAGATTCTCGCTCGCTTTGGAACAACTTGTCGTCTGTTCTTGCTTTTCTTCGCTTGATGCTGCATTGCAGGTGAGTAAACTTTATTGAGAGATGTAATATGGGTGAATGAAAGCCTTTTATGTAGATTTTATTTTAAGAATGCGTTATTTGTGTAGCCATATAGACACGTTTTAGACGGAGCCTCGTACAACACCAGCCAACACAAGCCTCGCAGACACATATCCCGTCATTCCCATGAGGGCACGGCGCCCTTTAAGAAAATCGCATAGACGGTGGCGCCAGTTTACCCTGTAGGTGTTATAGTGAGAAACTCTATGACTTCACGTCGTGCCCGGCGCCGCTGTGATTACGAAATACCGTCTGGCACGACCTCATAGTCCAGTGTGCTAATACGTCTGATGATCTTATATGGTCCGAAATAGCGACGTAACTGTTTCTCGCTAAGTCCTCGTCGGCGTATCGGAGTCCAGACCTAAACACGGTCGCCGGGCTGGTACTCGACGTAGCGTCGTCGAAGATTGTAGTGTCGGCTGTCGGTCCTCTGCTGGTTCTTGATGCG
The DNA here is from genome assembly GCF_013339745.2 of Dermacentor silvarum. Classification (NCBI taxonomy): domain Eukaryota; kingdom Metazoa; phylum Arthropoda; class Arachnida; order Ixodida; family Ixodidae; genus Dermacentor; species Dermacentor silvarum. The sequence continues at coordinate 201,633,211 of NC_051154.1, read as the reverse complement.
CAGGCGGGCGAGCTGTCGGCCTTCTTCGGCACGCTGCAAATAGCTGGCAACGTCGAGATTTTCTTCGTCGGTGACGTCCGGTAGCATGGCATCAAGCGTCGTTGCCGGGTTCCTTCCGTAGACCAGGTTGAACGGCGCCACGTGCGTCGTTTCTTGCACGGCCGTGTTTTATGTGAAAGTCACGTGCGGAAGGATGGCATCCCACGTCTTGTGTTCGACGTCGACGTACATTGCCAGCATGTCGCCGATGGTCTTATTTAGGTGCTCGGTGAGGCCATTCGTCTGCGGGTGGTAGGCGTTGGTTCGGCGATGGCTTGTGTGGCTGTATCGCAGGATGGCTTCAGTTAGTTCTGCCGTAAAGGCTGTACCTCTGTCGTTGACGAGGACTTCTGCGGCGCCGTGACGCAGGAGGGTGTTCTCAACGAAAAATCGGGCTACCTCGGCGGCACTGCCTTTGGGCAAGGCTTTTGTTTCGGCGTAGCGCGTGAGGTAGTCCGTAGCTACGACGATCCATTTATTCCCGGACGTCGACGTCGGGAAGGCCCCAGTATGACCATCCCGATCATCTGGAACAGTCGGCGAGGTGGCTCGATCGGCTGTAGAAGTCCGGCTGGCCTTGTCGGCGGTGTTGTGCGTCGCTGAGAGTCTCGGCATGTCCTTACGTAATGGGCGACGTCGGCAGAGAGGCGAGGCCAGTAGTATTTGTCTTGGATCCTCGCGAGCGTGCGGGAAAAACTGAGGTGTCCAGCCGTTGGGTCGCTTTGGAGAGCTCGCAGAACCCCTGGACGCAATGCTGAGGGTAACACGAGGAGGTAGTTGGCTCGAACAGTCGAGATATTCGTCTTTAAGAGAATGTCGTTTTGCAAGAAAAACGACGCCAATCCTCGCCTGAACACCTTGGGCACAATGACGGTCTTGCCTTCCAGGCAGTCTACAAGGCTCATTAGTTCCGGGTCAGCTCGCTGTTGTTGGGTCCCAAGAAAGTGTCGTCATCCTGGTCGTCCTGTGGCGGCGGTTCGACGGGGCCGCCAGACAAGCAGACAAGGACTGATGGGTCCCGACAAAGTGGCGTCATCCTGGTCGTCCTGTGGCGGCGGTTCAACGGGGGCGCGAGACAAGCAGTCGGCGTCAGAGTGCTTTCGCCCGGACTTGTAAACGACGGTGATGTCGAATGCTTGAAGTGTCAGACTCCATTGTGCGAGGCGACCTGAAGGATCCTTCCAGTTAGCTAGCCAACACAAGGCGTGGTGGTCGCTGACAACTTTGAAGGGCCTGCCATAGAGGTAGGGACGAAACTTTGATGTAGCCCAGATGATGGCGAGGCATTCCTTTTCGACTGTGGAATAATTTGTTTCCGCCTTCGACAGCGACCGGCTAGCGTAACTTACAACCCTTTCTAGTCCGTCAGTCCTCTGCACAAGCACAGCGCTGCGTCCTACACTGATTCCGTCGGTGTGCACTTCGGTATCGGCTTTTTCGTCGAAATGTGCAAGTATTGGCGGTGATTGCAGGCGTCGCTTCAGTTCTTCAAATGCTTCGACTTGTGGCGTCTCCCACTTGAACTTGACGTCGGCCTTCGTGAGT